>NC_134360.1:248488546-248505949 GCF_048569485.1 Anomaloglossus baeobatrachus | reverse complement strand
TGCAAACTTCATCAGATCATAGTCTATACGTACATCTGATGACGGATTCCTCCACTACGTGCTCACAATGCTCCTGCTTTCTCTTTGGCCTCCACCGTGGCCTCCTTTGTGCTATATGTGGTGACTGGAGGCCTATGTTTGCTCTCGCCGTATGTCCCGGCTCATACAGGGCAGCACGGTGGCTCAGTGGTTAGCACTGCAGTCTTGCGGTGGCTCAGTGCTTAGCACTGCAGTCTTGCGGTGGCTCAGTGGTTAGCACTGCAGTCTTGCAGCGCTGGGGTCCTGGGTTCAAATCCCACCAAGGACACCATCTGCAAGGAGTTTGTATGTTCTCCCTATGTTTGCGTGGGTTTCCTCCGGGTTCTCCGGTTTCCTCTCACACTCCAAAAACATACTGATAGAGACCTTAGATTGTGAGCCCCAATGGGGACAGTGTTGCCAATGTATGTAAAGCGCTGTGGAATTAATAGCGCTATATAAATGAATAAAATTATTATTATTATTATTATTATACACACTGTACGTCATCTCAGACGCTGTTCACACGATGTTTTGACATTATTGCATCTTTCATCCATAAGGACAGAATCTTTGTGGGTCGGGTCCTCGCTGTAAAGTCATCCTCTATGATGGGCCCCCTTGTCTTTACTTGAATCTCATGCCGCGCCACCATTGCTGATGTTGGCAGCGTGTGCGCATTGCCGCAGTGCTTCTGTCTTCATTAAAATGGCGCCAGAGTCCACGCATGCGCGAACCGCAATCTCCTCCGCCATTGTATGGCCGACCCTGCAGTGAAGACTGAGAGGCATTGTCACGTGTGCAGATGTGAAAAAACAAAATAAAACGGCACGTGCGCAGACTTCAGCGCCATTATAATGGAGACTGAATCGCTGTGTCAATGTCCACACTCTTTGTGTTTGCGTGTGTATATAATAGATTTTGCACTGAGTGGTGGCGGCACTGATTAGTCACACCTTATAGTGCGGATGCAGGACGGGTGTCTTACGGTGCGGTCAGCAGGGCCATCTCGTGTGTGTGGCCGGCCTCGGGATATGCAGATTGCTGAACAGCCTCTGTAGGAAGTCTACATTGAGCGGTGGGGACAGAATATTGCGTCAAGTCAGACGTTTTATTTGATATTTCTTTGTCGCTCCATTGGGAGACCCAGACAATTGGGTGTATAGCTTCTGCCTCCGGAGGCCACACAAAGTATTACACTTTAAAAAGTGTAACCCCTCTCCTCTGCCTATACACCCTCCCGTGGATCACGGGCTCCTCAGTTTCAAAAGCGTCTAGCCAGGCTTCCGCAGGTCCGCACGTTCCTGCAGGGGGTTTGCCACATGGTCCCACCTTACAAGCGTCTGCTGGAACCCTGGGATCTTAACAGGGTGCTAACGGCTCTTCAGAAACCACCTTTCGAGCCGCTGCGGGATGTCTCTCTATCACGTCTTTCGCAGAAGGTGGCCTTTCTAGTGGCAGTCACATCACTTCGGAGAGTGTCTGAGCTTGCAGCGCTGTCATGCAAAGCCCCCTTTCTGGTGTTTCACCAGGATAAGGTGGTTCTGCGTCCTGTCCCGGAATTTCTCCCTAAGGTGGTATCCCCTTTTCATCTCAATCAGGATATCTCCTTGCCTTCATTTTGCCCTAATCCAATTCACCAGTGTGAAAAGGATTTGCACTCTTTGGATCTAGTGAGAGCACTCCGGTTCTACGTGTCTCGCACGGCGCCCCTGCGTCGTTCAGACGCGCTCTTTGTCCTTGTCGCTGGCCAGCGTAAGGGCTCTCGGGCCTCCAAGTCAACCTTGGCTCGGTGGATCAAGGAACCGATTCTCGAAGCCTACCGTACTTCTGGGCTTCCACTTCCTTCAGGGCTGAAAGCCCATTCTACCAGAGCCGTGGGTGCGTCCTGGGCATTGCGGCACCGGGCTACGGCTCAACACTTTCACGAAACACTATCAAGTGCATACCTATGCTTCGGCAGACGCCAGTCTAGGTAGGCGAGTCCTCCAGGCGGCGGTTGCCCACCTGTAAGAGGGGGCCGGTTTCGGCTCTTTTTATTGAGGTATTCTTTTACCCACCCAGGGACTGCTCTTGGACGTCCCAATTGTCTGGGTCTCCCAATGGAGCGACAAAGAAGAAGGGAATTTTGTTTACTTACCGTAAATTCCTTTTCTTCTAGCTCCTATTGGGAGACCCAGCACCCGCCCCTGTGCCCTTCGGGCTGTTTGTTCTTTTGTGTACACATGTTGTTCATGTTGATTTGTTCTTTGGGTTATGGTTTTCAGTTCTCCGAACATCCTTCGGATTGAATTCACCCTAGTCCAATTTATAAGTTTTCTCCTTCCTGCTTTTGCACCAAAACTGAGGAGCCCGTGATCCACGGGAGGGTGTATAGGCAGAGGGGAGGGGTTACACTTTTTAAAGTGTAATACTTTGTGTGGCCTCCGGAGGCAGAAGCTATACACCCAATTGTCTGGGTCTCCCAATAGGAGCTAGAAGAAAAGGAATTTACGGTAAGTAAACAAAATTCCCTTCTTTTTGTTCTCCTTTTCTTTAGATGAAGAAGGCATAACATTGACAATCTACCGCTTTGACCCCGGCCGGGAGAAGCCGGGCGTTGAGGGGAAAGTTCCCTCGGCTCTGTTACCTGGAGATATTGCTATTCCGTGCACGGTCTGTTTGCAGGAAGCCTCCGCAGGCGCGGCGCTGCACACTCCCGAGGACTTCACATCTGCTTTTAAGGTACATTGGCTGATATTTTATTTTTTTTTAAATTACGAACATGATTGTATCAAAATTGTCTAATAACAACATAACTGTTACAATAGCCCTTCCGTAAGATTAAAAGGGGTTTCCACTACTCGGACAGCCCCTTCTCAAACTCTGTTTCCCCCCCAAGTAAAATAACAGCTATACTCACCTCCGGTGTCAGTGACAATGTCACATGATCCTGATCCCTGCAGCCAATCAGCAGCCACTTTCCTGTTTCCTCCCTCCGATGTAATTGACAGCCGGAGGAAGTGAGATCTGCGGCCGCCGGCGCACGTTCTCTGGATGTCAGGTTTGTCCAAAGGCGGAGACAGTGAAGTGGCCGCTGATTGGTTGCAGGGCTCACATGATGAAACAATGTCACAAACTGGGGCGGCCCTGCGGGACCCTGGGGCGGCCCTGCGGGACCCTGGGGCGGCCCTGCGGGACCCTGGGGCGGCCCTGCGGGGCACTGGGGCGACCCTGCGGGGCACTGGGGCGGCCCTGCGGGGCACTGGGGCGGCCCTGCGGGGCACTGGGGCGGCCCTGCGGGGCACTGGGGCGGCCCTGCGGGGCACTGGGGGCGGCCCTGCGGGGCACTGGGGCGGCCCTGCGGGGCACTGGGGCGGCCCTGCGGGGCACTGGGGCGGCCCTGCGGGACACTGGGGCGGCCCTGCGGGACACTGGGGCGGCCCTGCGGGACACTGGGGCGGCCCTGCAAGAATGAATTTTCTGCCACATGGACCACCCCAGTTTTACAATATATGCATACTTATGTTGTACTAGGATAGAAGGGAGTCCTTGAGCATGTTATTATAACATGTCTTTTCGGCAATTTGCACTTTATATTAGATACTTACTTTGACAGATTAACTGTAAGCGTAGGAATCGAGACATGCTGATATGTTAGTACACCCAGGTGGAGGGCTGGATGTCTGCTGTTGATTGCATGCAGTTTATGGTGAAGTTATATGGCAAGAAAAGATTATAATTCTCCTTTTAGTTAGCACAAAAAAAAAAAGTTTATTTGGAATGGATTTAGGGGAAAATGTTCCTGTGTGTAGATATTACTGTTATCTCCCGGTGTAGCGCCCCCTGGGGTTTTTTAGCATGGACACTCTTGTGGGCAGGGGCATAAAAAAGAACGTTAGGGGACGCCATAACTAGTTTAATGATTTAATAGGCAAATGTAATATTGGTTGCCTGCCTTACTGGAGCAGCAGCTGCAGGGAAAAAATGAAATTCTACACTTTCCCTGCAGCTGCTGTCTTTCAGTCATCAGTGTGGTATGGAAGCAGTTAAAGTTACAGCTCGCAATATAGGGAGCACAGCCCCACTTTCTGGGTGGAGGGAGGCCGGGCGCCGACCCACTGTTTGGGGTGGAGGAGGCCAGGCCCCAACCCGCTTTTTTGGGTGGAGGAGGGGGAGTGGGGGGAGGAGGCCAGGCCCCGACCCGCTTATTGAGTGGAGGGAAAGGGGGGGGGAAGGAGGCCAGGCCCTGACCTGCTTTTTGGCTTGAGGTGTGGGGGGCAGGGGGGGGCCAGGCCCCGACCCGCTCTTTGGGTGGAGGTGGGGGGGGGGGAGGAGGCCAGGTCCTTACCCACTTTTTGGGTGGAGGTGGGGGGGAGACCAGGCCCTGACCCCCTTTTTGGGTGGAGGCGGGGAGGAGGGGGAGGCTAGTCCCTAACCCACTTTCTGAGTGGAGGTCAGGGGGGAGGCCAGGCCTTGCCCTACTTCCTGTAATCCATCTCTGTGGCTGGAGACCGTTTACATGGGACTGCAGACAGTGGGCAGTAAGTGAGATGGATGGTGACCCCTAGTGGTCGGTATTTAGTCCTATATTGGCGGTAAGGCGTTCTTTATAGCTGCTTTGCGTATTGTCTGGCAGCAGCGGCTCTGTGTAATCCCTCATCTGTGCGTCGTCTGAGGCTGGAATAACTATTATCTCTGGCGTCTGCGGTTTCGGCTCTTCGTGCGCCTCTTATTGCTGTGATCTGGTGTTGGCCTTTTCCAGGATCATTCGCTTCCTTTTCTTCTTCCCTCCTCTGTTTTCCGCACGAGGCTGATCTACTCCTCTCTGAATGTCAAGTAGGAAGAAGGAGATGGAAATTGCCGGCGTCCGGCTCTAATTGTATTGTTTCTCAGATGAAAAAGGAATGTTTCTGTATTCTTTTATTACGTTTTAAGGGTCTGCAGAGTCATCTTCACAGCAGAGAAGCCTTGGATCTCTCCAAATTGCTCACTTTGAGAGCTCATATCACTTACCGGGAGAACATGGACAATCTTCACTTTGATCTTCGCTGGGCGGCCGTCACCGTGGCGAATACATTTGAGAGCACTCCCATAAAGCCTGTCCCAATTATACCCACGGCCCTCGCCAGGAACCTGAGCAGTCACAATAATATTGCCCAGCTTCAAGGAACACACAAATGCGGGTAAGCTGCTTTTATTCTGAGTGTTCTTTTAATAAAAAATCCAAATACTCCCGGCGCGGCTCGACATGAGCTCGTCCTCCCGACCCCGCCTCAAGGGTTTAGAAGACACTTGTTTGTTTCTATTTACCAGACACTTATTCTTGTATTCCTGAGATGTGCTTTATGTTGAGTGCATCTACACCAAAGTATTTTTGCAAAGTTTTAAGGAGTGGGGGGAGAGGAGATGTTGCAAAATATATATTCGGACCATGGTCTGTGTATAGAGAAGTGTCTCCTGTACTTATGGAAGCAGCGACACGACCTCACGGACCACTTCAACTACATTGCAATTTTTTTTATTTTATTTGTTTGGTCTTGCATAGAAGATACATGGCTAACGGCCAGAATTTTCACTTAAATACTGCAGCATTTGGGGAGCAAATCAGACCTCGATAACTATGATATAGCGCCTATGTGCACTTATCTGTTATCTTTGTGTCCTTAAATTGTAATTTTAATTAATAATAAGTAGCAAACCTTAATGCACACAATTTCTGAAAAAGAAAAGCATTTTTTTCTTCATCCCTCAAATTAATAACACAATGGAGAAAGTGTTAAAAAAAATATATACAAATTAAAATCCGTTGTAAAAAAAATAAACGTACTATTGGGCATTGCTGCATCTGTAAAGTTTGATCTATTAAAATGTAAAATAATTGAACCCTGTAAATGCTGTGGGGGGGGGGGGGGGGGGTCAAAATTGCCACCTTTTGTTTCTTGCACCTTCCACAAAATATAAAGCAATCAATACGTTATTTCTTTTTCGCTCCTAATTGGGAGACCCAGACAGTGGGTGTATAGCTACTGCCTCTGGAGGCCGCACAAAGAACTACACTCAAAAGTGTAAGGCCCCCTCCCCTTCTGGCTATACACCCTCCCGTAGGAGTACGGATTCCTCAGTTTTAGCTTTGTGCGCAGGAGGTCAGACACGCACGCATAGCTCCATTGTTTTTAGTCAGCAGCAGCTGCTGACTATGTCGGATGGAAGAAAAGAGGGCCCATACAGGGCTCCCAGCATGCTCCCTTCTCACCCCACTGTATGTCGGAGGTGTTTGTAAGGTTGAGGTACCCATTGCGGGTACGGCGGCAGGAGCCCACATGCTGATTCCTTCCCCATCCCTTTTTACAGGGCTCTGGGTGAAGTGGGATTTACTGGTCTCCAGGCACTGAGACCGTGCTCCATCTACAGCCCCTGGAGAAGATGCTGGATGGAGCGGAGTACATCAGGGACATGGCCCTGCTTCCTCAAGGTACTCTGTGTCCCCGTGCATTTGGCGCTCACACCGCAGCATGCTGGGTGTTGTAGTGCGCCGGGGACATCAGCGCTGCGGCGCTTGTGCCATGGCCTCATTCAGCTTCGCTGAAGCAGGCACACTTCTGGGAATCGGTCGCGCCGGCCGCTGGGACTGCGGCGCGGCTGGCACTTGTGGTGCGCCGGGGACTTCAGCGCGGGCCGCGCTTTTACGGCGGCCGCGCTGATAACTCGAGTCCCCGGCTTTTGCGGCCTGCTTCCGTTCGTTCCCGCCCCCAGACCTGCCAGTCAGGAGAGGGGGCGGGACGCTGGTCAGTGCATCAGCGCCGAGGGCTGGAGTCGTTTTTACATACTCCAGCCCTCACAATAGGCACAGAGGGGACACTGTTTCCCGCACTTTTGTTTAGGAACTCCCACGGACCGCCCCTCTCCACAGACGCCGGCAGCCATTCCTGCTGACACGCTGAGCTGCAGAGGGGAGCCGGGGAGACCCAGACAAGGAATTCTGCGCCTCTTACCCGCTATTCAGCGGGCGGTAAGCAGCCCTCAGGGCTCACCCCCTCTTGTGCCAGTAGTATTCTTAGTATTTTGTTTCTACAAATACTTTGTATTGCATAGCGCTGGTCGCCCTTTGGCTATAGACTCTCTCACATTGCAGAGAGCCAGCAGCATGTCGTCCGTAAAACGGAAGGGTGCCAAGGCACAGACATTATATGCTTCCTGCACCGCATGTGGGACTTTTCTACCGGCAGGCTCCACGGACCCCCATTGTGGGCAGTGCTCGGCCCCTGCGGCGCTTGCACAGTCGGGACCTCTGCTGGACGTGACCCAGGGTGTACCACCTGTGAATGCTGTCCAGGTGACAGGAACTGAGTTTGCAGCTTTTGCTGACAGAATGTCTCTCACTATGTCACAAATTCTTGACACATTGCGAGCTAGGCCTGTACTTCAGGCCACGGACACTGTGCAATCATTGCCCCCTGGTCCCCCTCAGCTGAGTTACCTCCAAGCTCCGGGACGGGCACATACACCTCAGGGTGAAGACTCTGACTCGGACGATGGCCCCGGGCAGCCTAAGCGGGCTCGCTATGACGGGCCTTCACATTCATCTCAACGGTCAGGATCCCAGCGAGATGAATCTATGGGTGATGAGGCGGACGTAACTGATCAGGATTCTGATCCTGGGACCGCTCTCAATCTAGATACACCAGATGGTGACGCCATAGTTAATGATCTTATATTTAACATCAATAAGATGTTAAATATTTCCCCACCAGCTCCTCTTGTAGAGGAGTCAGCTTCGCAGCACGAGAGAATCCATTTCAGATACCCTAAGCGTACATTAAGCACTTTTCTGGACCACGCTGACTTTAGAGACGCAATCCAGAAACCCCACGCTTATCCTGAAAGGCGTTTTTCTAAACGGCTTAAAGATACACGCTATCCTTTTCCCCCTGAGGTGGTCAAGGGTTGGACCCAGTGTCCAAAAGTGGATCCTCCAATTTCCAGGCTTGCAGCTAGATCCTTGGTTGCAGTTGAAGATGGAGCGGCACTTAAAGATGCCACTGACAGGCAGATGGAGCTCTGGCTGAAATCCATCTATGAAGCGATTGGAGCGTCATTAGCGCCATCTTTTGCGGCCGTATGGGCACTCCAAGCTATCTCAGCCGGGCTTGCGCAAGTCGACTCAGTCACACGTGCATTTGCCCCGCAGGTAGCACCATTGACCTCGCAAATGGCGGCATTCGCGTCGTACGCGATTAATGCTGTTCTTGACGCTACAAGCCGCACGGCAGTGGCGTCAGCCAACTCCGTTGTTTTGTGTAGGGCCCTGTGGTTGAGACATTGGAAAGCAGATTCTCATTCCAAGAAGTGCTTAACCAATTTGCCTTTTTCTCGTGACCGATTGTTTGGAGAGCGTTTGGATGAAATCATCAAACACTCCAAGGGTAAGGACTCATCCTTACCGCAACACAGACAAAACAAACCCCAACAGAGGAAGGGTCAGTCTGGTTATCGGTCCTTTCGAGGACCGGGCAGGTCCCAATTCGCCTCGTCAAAAAAGACTCAAAAAGACCAGAGACGCTCAGATTCTTGGAGGTCTCAGTCACGCCCAAAAAGGACAGCCGGAGGAACCGTTGCCAAGACGGCGTCCTCCTGACTTGCGGTCTCCGATTCCCACACCCGCGGTCGGTGGGAGGCTTTCCCACTTTGGCGACATCTGGCTGTCACACGTCAAAGACCGTTGGGTGAGGGATATTCTGTCTCACGGGTACAGGATAGAGTTCAGTTCTCGTCCGCCAACTCGTTTCTTCAGAACTTCACCACCAGACCGAGCCGATGCTCTGTTGCAGGCGGTGGCCGCTCTAAAGGCGGAAGGAGTGGTGACCTCCGTCCCTCTTCAGGAACAAGGTCACGGTTTTTACTCCAATCTGTTTGTGGTCCCAAAAAAGGACGGATCGTATCGACCCGTCCTGGATCTAAAGTTGCTCAACAGACACGTAAAAGTCAGGAGGTTCCGGATGGAATCCCTACGCTCCGTCATAGCCTCAATGTCTCAAGGAGATTTTCTAGCATCAATAGATATCAAAGATGCGTATCTCCACGTGCCGATTGCACCAGAGCATCAGCGTTTCCTACGCTTCGTCATACACGACGAACACCTGCAGTTCGTAGCGTTACCTTTCGGTCTGGCAACAGCCCCCCGGGTCTTCACCAAAGTCATGGCAGCAGTAGTAGCTGTTCTGCACTCGCAGGGTCACTCGGTCATCCCGTATCTAGACGACCTGCTTATAAAGGCACCCTCTCAAGAGGCATGCCAGCACAGTCTGAAGGTGGCACTAGACACTCTCCAGAGTTTCGGGTGGATTATCAACTTTCCAAAGTCTCATCTAACCCCGACCCAATCTCTGACTTATCTTGGCATGGAGTTTCATACTCTCTCAGCGATAGTGAAGCTTCCACTGGACAAGCAGTGCTCGCTACGGACTGGAGTGCAATCTCTCCTTCAGAGCCAGTCGCACTCACTGAGGCGCCTCATGCATTTCCTAGGAAAGATGGTAGCAGCAATGGAGGCAGTCCCGTTCGCGCAGTTTCATCTGCGCCCTCTACAATGGGACATTCTACGCCAATGGGATGGGAAATCGACGTCCCTCGACAGGACTGTCTCCCTCTCTCAGACTGCCAAGGACTCTCTGCGTTGGTGGCTTCTCCCCACCTCATTGTCACAGGGAAAGTCGTTCCTTCCCCCGTCCTGGGCAGTGGTCACGACGGATGCGAGCCTATCAGGGTGGGGAGCGGTGTTTCTCCACCACAGGGCTCAGGGGACGTGGACTCAGGAAGAGTCCACCCTGCAGATCAATGTTCTGGAAATCAGAGCAATCTATCTTGCCCTGCGAGCCTTCCAACAATGGCTGGAAGGCAAGCAGATTCGGATTCAGTCGGACAATTCCACGGCGGTGGCGTACATCAACCACCAAGGGGGAACACGCAGTCGCCAAGCTTTTCAAGAAGTCCAGCGGATTTTGACGTGGGTGGAAAGCAGAGCGTCCACCATATCCGCAGTTCACATCCCAGGCGTGGAAAACTGGGAAGCAGACTTTCTCAGTCGCCAGGGCATGGACGCAGGAGAATGGTCCCTTCACCCGGACGTGTTTCAGCAGATCTGTTGCCGCTGGGGGACGCCGGACGTCGATCTGATGGCGTCACGGCACAACAACAAGGTCCCAGTTTTCATGGCACGGTCTCACGATCACCGAGCACTGGCGGCAGACGCCTTGGTTCAGGATTGGTCGCAATTCCGACTCCCCTATGTGTTCCCACCTCTAGCATTGTTACCCAGAGTTCTCCGGAAAATCAAGTCCGACTGCCATCGAGCCATACTCGTCGCTCCAGATTGGCCAAGAAGGTCGTGGTACCCGGATCTGTGGCATCTCACGGTAGGCCAACCGTGGACACTACCAGACCGTCCAGATTTGCTGTCTCAAGGGCCGTTTTTCCATCTGAATTCTGCGGCCCTGAACCTGACTGTGTGGCCATTGAGTCCTGGATCCTAGCGGCCTCAGGTTTATCTCATGAAGTTGTTGCCACAATGAGACAGGCTAGAAAACCATCCTCAGCTAAGATCTATCACAGGACGTGGAAGATATTCTTAGCGTGGTGCTTGGCTCAAGGGTTTTCTCCCTGGCCATTTGCATTGCCAATTTTTCTTTCCTTCCTGCAGTCTGGGTTGGAAAAAGGTTTGTCGCTTAGCTCTCTTAAGGGTCAAGTCTCCGCGCTATCCGTATTCTTTCAGAAGCGCTTGGCACGGCTTTCTAAAGTACGCACGTTTCTCCAAGGAGTTTGTCATATCGTTCCTCCTTACAGACGGCCATTGGAACCCTGGGATCTGAACAAGGTTCTCATTGCTCTCCAGAAGCCGCCTTTCGAGCCTTTGAAAGA
Organism: Anomaloglossus baeobatrachus; assembly: GCF_048569485.1. NCBI lineage: Eukaryota > Metazoa > Chordata > Amphibia > Anura > Aromobatidae > Anomaloglossus > Anomaloglossus baeobatrachus. Next base: position 248,495,035 of record NC_134360.1, on the reverse strand, counting down.
GGTTCCCCTTTCTCGGCTTTCACAAAAGGTAGTTTTTCTTGTGGCGGTCACGTCTCTTCGAAGAGTGTCCGAGCTAGCGGCGTTATCTTGCAAATCTCCCTTCCTGGTGTTTCACCAAGACAAGGTAGTACTGCGTCCAATTCCAGAGTTTTCTCCCAAGGTGGTTTCTTCCTTTCATCTCAATCAGGATATCACTTTGCCATCTTTGTGTCCGCATCCAGTTCACCAATTTGAAAAGGGTTTACATCTGTTGGACCTGGTGAGAGCACTCAGGATTTACATTTCTCGCACGGCGTCTCTACGCCGTTCTGATGCGCTCTTTGTCCTAGTCGCTGGTCAGCATAAGGGATCGCAAGCTTCCAAATCCACCCTCGCGGTGGATCAAGGAACCAATTCTTCACACATACCGTTCTGCTGGGCTTCTGATTCCATCTGGACTGAAGGCCCATTCTACCAGAGCCGTGGGTGCGTCCTGGGCATTGCGGCATCAGGCTACGGCTCAGCAAGTGTGCCAGGCGGCTACCTGGTCGAGTCTGCACACGTTTACCAAACACTATCAAGTGCATACCTACGCTTCGGCAGATGCCAGCCTAGGTAGACAGGTCCTTCAGGCGGCGGTGGCCCACCTGTAGGAAGAGGCTGTCTGACAGCCCGTTCATGTGGTATCTTTTTACCCACCCAGGGACTGCTTTTGGACGTCCCACTGTCTGGGTCTCCCAATTAGGAGCGAAAAAGAAGAAGGGAATTTTGTTTACTTACCGTAAATTCCTTTTCTTCTAGCTCCAATTGGGAGACCCAGCACCCGCCCTATTTGTTCTTAGGGTTTCGTTTTTCGGGTGGACATGTTGTTCATGTTGTTTCTTAAGTTCTCCGATCTTGTTATCGGATTGAATTTGTTTTTGAAACTGTTATTGGCTTTCCTCCTTCTTGCTTTGGTACTAAAACTGAGGAATCCGTACTCCTACGGGAGGGTGTATAGCCAGAAGGGGAGGGGCCTTACACTTTTGAGTGTAGTTCTTTGTGCGGCCTCCAGAGGCAGTAGCTATACACCCACTGTCTGGGTCTCCCAATTGGAGCTAGAAGAAAAGGAATTTACGGTAAGTAAACAAAATTCCCTTCTTCTTTATCGTTCCTATGGGAGACCCAGACATTGGGTGTATAGCTTCTGCCTCCGGAGGACACACAAAGTACTACACTAAAAAGTGTAGCTCCTCCCTCTGAGCATATACACCCCCTGGATAACCAGATCTAGCCAGTTCAATGCTTTGTGTTCAGGAGGCATACATCCACACATGCATTCTCATCTGATTTTTCATTTTTGGAAAGTTTTTGAAGAAATGTGGGTCCAAGCCTGGACTCCCGGCATGTCCCTTCTCACCCCACTGTGTCGGCGGTGTTGTTAAGGTTGATTCCAAGGCTGGAGCCTTACATGCCGCCCTCCTTCACCATCCCTCGGGCTCTGGCTTGAAGTGGGAGCCAGCATGGTCTCCATGCCTGGCAGGAGTCCGGTCTCCATCCGCAGCCCTTCAGGATCCTGCTGGACGGAGCACTCATCCCCAGGGACTTGGAACCCTGCGTCTCAGCAAGCTAAGTACCAGAGACGTTTATATTCTGGGGTCCCTGTACTTTATTATGTGGGGAGAGTGTGCTGAGTGAGTTTTCTGACATATCCGGCCGGTTCTCTGGCTGTCGCCTGAGAACCGCGCCGAGGGTGCCTGCGCGCCGGCCGCACCGCTCAGATTTAGGCCCCGGCTTCACCGGAGGCCTACTTTCGGTTTCACTGCCCTCGCATGTCATTCATGCAGAGGGACAGTGCGGCTCCGCCCAGCGGCCGTTCGGCACAGGGGAGGGACACTCCTCTCTGAGTACATGTCCCCTCCCCTGTAAGTCTCCTTGGCCCTCCAGATCCCGCTCTCAGAGCAGGTCCCGCCCCCTCTCCTCGCTCCGGCGCCATTTTTATCAGCGTTCTTCTCTGCGATCAGCGCTGGCTGCAGCATCCCTGCTAAGCTGCTTGGGGGTCCGGGCTGTGGGATCTGGAGGGCACACAAACGGTCTGGTAAGCCACAACCTCCGGTTGTGGACCTTCTTATATACTCTCTGGGGGTCATTCTGGCTCAGAGCCCGCACTCCAGCAGCATGTCTCACACGAGGAGCAAGGCTGCAAGGCTGTACTCAGTATGCACTGCATGTAAGCTCGTGCTGCCTGAACCGAGCACATATCCACATTGTGATGCCTGCTCTAACCTGACGATGCCTCAGCCTGGAATCGCACCCACAGTGGTCCCTCCGGCTGTGCTCCGGCTCCGGTGGCTGAACCCCCGGCTTGGGTAGAATCCTTCTCTAGGTCAATCTCCCAGTCTTTTGCCGACTCCATGGGACAGCTGTCCCGGACTTTGCTGAACATGCATCAGCCCCCTTCTCAGGGCGCCTCTGCTGCTAGGGCTCTCTCAGCGGAGCTCACAGAGGATTCATCATCTGGTCCCAGACCCCGTCCTCCTAAGAGGAGACGCAGGGCTCCCTCTCCTTCCTCGTCCCGCGGCTCTGTTTCAGAAGCTGACTCGCAGGACGAGGAGGATGCCTTTACTGGGGGCTCGGAGGCTACCTCCATGTGCCCCATTGATCTGTCCGAAAGTGACTCAGATGTTAGTGATTTGATTGCGACCTCCATGTGCCCCATTGATCTGTCCGAAAGTGACTCAGATGTTAGTGATTTGAATGCGTCCATTAATTCTGTACTGGATCTCAATCCGCCAGTATCAGAGGAGCAACCCTCTCTGGCAGAAAAGCACCAGTTTACCTTGCCTAAGAGGACAAGGAGTATGTTTTTTTTAACCACTCCAGTTTTCAGGCCACTGTGACCAAGCCTAGGGCCTGTCCTGACAAACGCTTCCCAAAGCGTGGTTCTGATGACCGTTTTCCCTTTCCACCTGAGGTGGTCAAGGAGTGGGCTCATTCACCAAAGGTAGACCCTCCGGTGTCTAGACTCTCAGCCCGGACCGTTGTGTCGGTGGCTGATGGCACCTCCCTTAAGGATTCCACTGACCGCCAGGTTGACCTTCTGGCCAAATCTGTATATGAGGCGGCAGGGGCCTCGTTCTCCCCATCTTTTGCAGCAGTGTGGGCTCTCAAAGACATCTCTGCTTCTCTAGAGGAGATGCATTCCCTCACCAGGGAATCTATGCCCGAAATGGTTGCCTTAACTTCCCAAGCTTCAGCTTTTTCATCCTATGCCATGTCTGCCATGCTGGAGGCATCTCACCGCACTGCGGTGGCTTCGGCTTATACCCTCGCTATCCGCAGGATCTTGTGGCTTCGAGAGTGGAAGGCAGATGCTTCTTCAAAGAACTACCTTGCTGGGCTCCCTTTTGCTGGGTCCCGGCTGTTCGGTGAACAACTGGATGAAATTATTAAGGAAGCTACTGGCGGGAAGAGTACTTCCATGCCACAAACTAAAACCAAGAAACCTGCCCAGGGTAGGAACCAGTCGAGGTTTCGTTCCTTTCGTTCCTCTAACTGGTCATCCTCTAAGCCCTCAGCCTCGTCCACTAACTCAGCCAAGGACCAAAAATCCAACTGGCGCACAAAGGCGCGTCCACAGAAGACCGCAGGAGCTGCTGCCACTAAGGCAGCCTCCTCTTGACTATCTAGCCGCGCCAGCAACGTCCTTGGTCGGTGGCAGGCTCTCCCACTTTGGCGACGTGTGGTTTCAACACGTCTCCGATCAGTGGGTGCGGGATATCATCTCCCACGGCTACAGGATAGAATTCTCTTCCAGCCCGCCAAACAGATTTTTTTCTGTCAACTCCCCCCTGCTCCAAGGCCGCTGCCTTCTCTCAGGCCGTGGCATCCTTGCAGGCCAACGGAGTAATTGTACCGGTTCCCGCCAAGGAACGGTTCAGAGGTTTCTACTCAAATCTCTTCCTAGTCCCCAAAAAGGACGGTTCCTTCCGGCCCATCCTGGACCTCAAGCTTCTCAACAAGCATGTCCGGGTGCGGCATTTTCGCATGGAATCTCTGCGATCAGTCATTGCCTCAATGACCCAAGGAGATTTCCTGGCATCCATCGACATCAGAGATGCCTATCTGCATGTGCCAATTGCAGTTTCACACCAGCGTTGGCTACGTCTTGCAATCGGAGAGGAACATTTCCAATTCGTGGCTCTCCCCTTCGGGTTAGCCACGGCCCCTCGAGTATTCACCAAGGTCATGGCAGCAGTGGTTGCGGTTCTGCACCTCCAGGGGTTGGCAGTGATTCCTTACCTGGACGACCTTCTAGTTAAGGCTTCATCCAGCGCAGACTGTCAGCGGAGTGTCTCGCTCACTCTCGCCACTCTAGCCCAATTCGGGTGGCTTGTCAATCTGCCCAAATCCACTCTGACTCCGACCCAGAGGCTCACGTACCTAGGGATGCAGTTCGAGACTCTGCCGGCACTTGTGAAGCTGCCCTTAGGCTATGTCCGCACGTTGCTTTTTACCTGCTTTTTTGCTGCTTTTTCAACTGCAGCGTTTAATGCCAAAATGGTTGTGTTCTGCTTTTCAAGCAAAGTCTATGGGAATTTGGGTTTCTTGTCCGCACTATGCAGTTCAAACTGCAGCCTTTTTGTTGCAGAACTTTGGTCAAAAACTCAGCTTTGCAGTGCAAAACCCAAATGGCAAAAACAATTGACAGGTCAATTGTTTTTGCCATTTGGGTTTTGCACTGCAAAGCTGAGTTTTTGACCAAAGTTCTGCAACAAAAAGGCTGCAGTTTGAACTGCATAGTGCGGACAAGAAACCCAAATTCCCATAGACTTTGCTTGAAAAGCAGAACACAACCATTTTGGCATTAAACGCTGCAGTTGAAAAAGCAGCAAAAAAGCAGGTAAAAAGCAGTTAAAAAGCAACGTGCGGACATAGCCTTAGTCAAACAGCAGTCCCTCCATCTGGCGGTGCGCTCTCTGCTGAGGCCCCGCCGTCATTCCATCAGGCACCTCATGCAGATGCTGGGTCAGATGGTGGCGTCAATGGAGGCTGTTCCCTTTGCCCAGTTCCATCTGCGTCCTCTGAAGCTGGACATTCTCCGCTGTTGGGACAAGCGGACTTCCTCCTTGCACAGGCTAGTGGCTCTGTCGCCACAGACCAGGGGCTCCCTTCAGTGGTGGCTTCGGCCCCTCTCTCTGTCTCAGGGACGCTCCTTCCTGGCCCCGTCCTGGGTGATTCTCACCACGGATGCCAGTCTATCCGGCTGGGGAGCGGTATGTTTCCACCACCAAGCACAGGGCACTTGGACTCCGTCCGAATCAGCCCTCTCGATCAATGTGCTGGAAACCAGAGCTGTGCTTCTAGCTCTCCTAGCCTTTCACCACCTGTTGGCGGGCAAGCACATCCGAGTCCAGTCAGACAACGCGACAGCGGTTGCCTACATCAATCACCAAGGCGGGACACGCAGCCGCCTGGCAATGTTGGAGGTTCAACGCATCCTTCGATGGACGGAGGACTCCAAGTCCACCATATCCGCAGTCCACATCCCAGGCGTGGAAAACTGGGAAGCAGATTATCTCAGCCGTCAAACCGTGGACAGTGGCGAGTGGTCCCTGCATCCGGCAGTGTTTCAGTCAATCTGCCGCAAGTGGGGCACTCCGGAAGTGGATCTAATGGCATCCCGGCACAACAACAAGGTTCCGGTTTACGTGGCTCGCTCCCACGATCCTCAGGCCTTTGCAGCGGACGCTCTGGTTCAAGATTGGTCCCAGTTTCGTCTGTCCTACATGTTTCCCCCTCTAGCTCTCTTGCCCAGAGTTCTGCGCAAGATCAGAATGGAGGGCCGTCGGGTCATCCTCATTGCTCCGGACTGGCCCAGGCGAGCTTGGTACCCAGACCTGCTCCGTCTGTCCGTAGAGGTGCCGTGGCATCTTCCGGACCGTCCAGACCTTCTCTCACAAGGTCTGTTTTTCCGCCAGAATTCTGCGGCTCTCAGATTGACGGTGTGGCTCTTGAGTCCTGGATCTTGACGGCTTCTGGTATTCCTCCTGAAGTCATCTCCACTATGACTCGGGCTCGGAAGTCTTCCTCGGCCAAAATCTATCACAGGACCTGGAGAATTTTCCTGTCCTGGTGTCGCTCTTCCGGCCATGCTCCTTGGCCTTTTTCCTTGCCGACCCTTCTGTCCTTTCTACAGTCCGGTCTGCAGCTAGGATTATCCCTCAATTCCCTCAAGGGACAAGTCTCGGCTCTGTCAGTGCTGTTCCAGCGGCGTATCGCCCGGCTGGCTCAGGTCCGCACCTTCATGCAGGGCGCGTCTCACATCATTCCGCCTTACCGGCGGCCCTTGGATCCCTGGGACCTCAATTTGGTCCTCACGGCCTTGCAGAAACCCCCCTTTGAGCCTCTTAGGGAGGTTTCTTTGTTTCGTCTTTCACAGAAAGTGGTCTTTCTAGTGGCCATAACTTCCCTCAGGAGAGTCTCTGATTTAGCTGCGCTCTCTTCGGAGTCACCTTTTTTGGTTTTTCA
>NC_134360.1:248376046-248481046 GCF_048569485.1 Anomaloglossus baeobatrachus | reverse complement strand
TATTGTATTTCTTGCACTGTGAGGTGCGCTTCTGGCTGCATATCCCAGATCGCTCTGTGGAAGCAGCAACATGTCATCCTCAAAACGCAAGGCGGCCAAGGCAAAAAGGGCTGTGTATACTGCGTGTGCTGCATGTGGGGCTAATCTACCAGCAGGCTCTGATGACCCCCATTGTGTGCAATGCTCCGACCCGGTGCTGCTTCGCCAGCCGGAGTCAGGAGAGGTAGCGACCCAGGCTGAGACGCTTGTAAGTTCTGCCCCGGTGACAGGGACGGACTTTGCAGTTTTTGCAGATAATATGTCTGTATCTATGGCAAAAATCCTTGAGACCTTGCAATCTATGCATGGGGCTCAGTCTCTGGGCACGGCGAGGCCTCTGTCCTCAGGTCCCCCTTACTTGGAATGTATCCAGCCCATAGGGGGGTCCCCGGCTTCACAGGCCGAGGATTATGACTCAGATGATGGCCCCAGCCACCCTAAGCGAGCTCGCTGGGAAAGACCCTCGACGTCTTCACACTGCTCAGGGTCTCAGCGCAATCAGTCTCCCTGTGATGTGTCTGATGAGAGTGATCAGGAATCCACTCCTGGAACCCCTCTCAACCTGGATACCCCGGATGGGGATGCCATGGTAGACGACCTTATCTCAGCCATCAATAGGCTGTTGGATATTTCTCCCCCAGCCCCTTCAGCAGAAGAGGCGGCTGCGGAGCAGGAAAAGTTTCGTTTCCTTTATCCCAAGCGTAAATTGAGTGCTTTGTTAGATCACTCTGACTTCAGAGAATCAATCCAGAAGCACGACGCTCACCCGGAAAGGCGTTTCTCTAAACGATCTAAAGATACGCGTTTCCCTTTCCCCCCTGAGGTGGTCAAGCGCTGGACACAGTGTCCAAAGGTGGACCCCCCGATTTCCAAACTTGCAGCTAGATCCATAGTTGCAGTGGAGGATGGCGCTTCACTTAAAGATGCCAATGACAGACAGATGGACCTTTGGTTAAAATCTGTCTATGAAGCTATAGGCGCGTCGTTTGCTCCGGCATTCGCAGCCGTCTGGGCACTCCAGGCTATTTCAGCTGGCTTAGCAAAAGTGGATGCTATCATGCATCCAGCAGTGCCGCAAGTGGCGCACCTTACCACGCAGATGTCGGCGTTTGCGTCTTACGCTATCAATGCGGTCCTAGAATCTACCAGTCGCACCTCAATGGCGTCCGCCAATTCGGTAGTTTTGCGCAGAGCCTTGTGGTTAAAGGACTGGAAAGCGGATGCTGGTTCCAAAAAATGTTTAACCAGTTTGCCTTTGTCTAGAGATAGACTGTTTGGCGAGCCATTGGCTGACATCATTAAGCAGTCCAAGGGTAAAGACTCCTCTTTACCACAACCCAGAACACCCAAACCTCAGCAGAAAAAGTGGCAGCAGAGGTTTCAGTCCTTTCGAGGTTCGGGCAAGACACCATTTACCTCGTCCAAAGGGACTCAGAGGACGCAAAGAAACTCAGATTCGTGGCGGACTCACACGCCCCAAGAAAGCAAATGGAGGTACCGCTTCCAAAGCGGCTACCTCATGACTTCCAGCCCCCCCCCCTCCGCATCGCCGGTCGGGGGCAGGCTCTCCCGCTTTTCCGGCATTTGGATGTCACAGGTCAAAGACCGGTGGGTGACGGACATTTTGTCTCGCGGGTACAGAATCGAGTTCAATTCTCGTCCTCCAGCTCGGTTCTTCAGAACCTCCCCACGGCCAGACCGAGCAGATGCTCTGCTGCAGGCGGTGGATTCCCTAAAAGCGGAAGGAGTGGTTATCCCAGTCCCTCCTCAGGAACAAGGGCAAGGGTTTTACTCCAATCTCTTTGTGGTTCCAAAAAAGGACGGCTCGTTCCGTCCTGTTCTGGACCTAAAACGGCTCAACAAGCATGTGCACGCCAGGAGGTTCCGGATGGAAACCCTCCGCTCTGTCATTGCCTCAATGTCCAGAGGAGACTTCCTTGCCTCAATAGACATCAGAGATGCTTATCTCCACGTGCCAATTGCTACAGAACATCAACGTTTTCTACGTTTTGTGATAGGAGACGACCATTTTCAGTTCGTAGCTCTTCCATTTGGTCTGGCGACAGCCCCACGGGTCTTCACCAAGGTCATGGCGGCGGTGGTAGCAGTCTTGCACTCTCAGGGACACTCGGTGATCCCTTACCTAGACGATTTATTGGTCAAAGCTCCCTCTCAGGAGGCATGCCAACTCAGCCTGAATGCTACGCTGGAGACTCTACAGTCTTTCGGATGGATCATCAACTTTCCAAAGTCGATCCTATCACCGACTCAGTCACTAACGTATCTTGGCATGGAGTTTCATACTCTAGCAGCGATAGTGAAGCTTCCGCTGGACAAGCAGCGGTCACTACAGACAGGGGTGCAATCTCTCCTGCAGGGCCAGTTGCATCCCTTGCGGCGCCTCATGCATTTCCTAGGGAAGATGGTGGCAGCCATGGAAGCAGTTCCCTTTGCGCAGTTTCATCTGCGCCCACTTCAATGGGACATTCTCCGCCAATGGGACGGGAAGTCAACGTCCCTGGACAGGAAAGTCTCGCTTTCCCAGACGGCCAAAGACTCTCTACAATGGTGGCTCCTTCCCACATCATTGTCTCAGGGAAGATCCTTCCTGCCCCCATCCTGGGCAGTAGTCACGACAGATGCGAGTCTGTCAGGGTGGGGAGCAGTATTTCTCCACCACAGGGCTCAGGGGACGTGGACTCCGCAGGAGTCCACCCTTCAGATCAATGTTCTGGAAATCAGGGCAGTGTATCTTGCCCTACTAGCCTTCCAACAGTGGCTGGAAGGAAAGCAGATCCGAATCCAATCGGACAACTCCACAGCGGTGGCATACATCAACCACCAAGGAGGGACGCGCAGTCGGCAAGCATTCCAAGAAGTCCGGCGCATTCTAATGTGGGTGGAGGACAGAGCATCCACCATATCCGCGGTTCACATCCCAGGCGTAGAAAACTGGGAAGCAGACTTCCTCAGTCGCCAGGGCATGGACGCAGGGGAATGGTCCCTTCACCCGGACGTGTTTCAGGAAATCTGTCGCCGCTGGGGAGTGCCGGACGTCGACCTAATGGCGTCCCGGCACAACAACAAGGTCCCGGCATTCATGGCGAGGTCGCGCGATCAAAGAGCTCTGGCGGCAGACGCCTTGGTTCAAGATTGGTCGCAGTTTCAGCTCCCATACGTGTTTCCACCTCTGGCGCTCTTGCCCAGAGTGCTACGCAAGATCAGATCCGAGTGCAGCCGCGTCATACTCGTCGCTCCAGACTGGCCGAGGAGGTCGTGGTATCCGGATCTGTGGCATCTCACGATCGGTCGACCGTGGTCACTGCCAGACCGACCAGACTTACTGTCCCAAGGGCCGTTTTTCCATCAGAATTCTGCGGCCCTGAACCTGACTGTGTGGCCATTGAGTCCTGGATCCTAGCATCTGCTGGATTATCTCAGGGAGTCATTGCCACAATGAGACAAGCTAGAAAGTCGAATTCGGCTAAGATCTACCACAGAACGTGGAAGATTTTCTTGTCCTGGTGCTCTGCTCAGGGAGTGTCTCCCTGGCCATTTGCATTGCCCAAGTTTCTTTCCTTCCTGCAATCGGGGTTAGAAAAGGGCTTGTCGCTCAGCTCCCTTAAAGGGCAAGTTTCGGCACTATCCGTGTTTTTTCAGAAGCGTCTAGCACGTCTTCCTAAGGTGCGCACGTTCCTGCAGGGGGTCTGTCATATTGTGCCCCCGTACAAGCGACCGTTAGATCCATGGGATCTGAACAGGGTACTAGTTGCTCTCCAGAAGCCGCCCTTCGAGCCTCTGAAGGAAGTTTCCTTTTCTCGGCTGTCGCAGAAAGTGGCGTTTCTTGTTGCAATCACATCGCTTCGGCGAGTGTCTGAGCTGGCAGCTCTGTCATCTAAGGCTCCCTTCCTGGTGTTCCACCAGGACAAGGTTGTGCTGCGCCCCATTCCGGAGTTTCTCCCTAAGGTCGTATCCTCGTTTCATCTTAATCAGGATATATCCTTGCCTTCCTTTTGTCCTCATCCGGTTCACCGGTATGAAAAGGCCTTACGTTTGCTAGATCTGGTGAGAGCACTCAGAATCTACATTTCCCGCACGGCGCCCATACGCCGTGCCGATGCACTTTTCGTCCTTGTCGCTGGTCCGCGCAAGGGGTTGCAGGCTTCTAAAGCCACCCTGGCTCGATGGATCAAAGAACCAATTCTAGAGGCCTACCGTTCTGCGGGGCTTCCGGTTCCTTCAGGGCTAAAAGCCCACTCCACCAGAGCCGTGGGTGCGTCCTGGGCATTACGTCACCAGGCTTCGGCTCAACAGGTGTGCCAGGCAGCTACCTGGTCCAGTCTGCACACTTTCACCAAGCATTATCAGGTGCATACCTATGCTTCGGCGGATGCCAGCTTAGGTAGAAGAGTCCTGCAGGCGGCAGTGACACCCCCGTAGGGGAGGGCTGTTTTGCAGCTCTAACATGAGGTATTTATTTACCCACCCAGGGACAGCTTTTGGACGTCCCAATCGTCTGGGTCTCCCAATAGAGCGCTGAAGAAGAAGGGAATTTTGTTACTTACCGTAAATTCCTTTTCTTCTAGCTCTTATTGGGAGACCCAGCACCCGCCCTGTTGTCCTTCGGGATGTTTTTTTGTTGTTTGCGGGTACACATGTTGTTCATGTTGAACGGTTTTTCAGTTCTCCGATGTTATTCGGAGTTAATTTGTTTAAACCAGTTATTGGCTTCCTCCTTCTTGCTTTGGCACTAAAACTGGAGAACCCGTGATACCACGGGGGGGTATAGCCAGAGGGGGAGGGGCCTTGCACTTTTAATGTAGTGCTTTGTGTGGCCTCCAGAGGGCAGTAGCTATACCCCAATCGTCTGGGTCTCCCAATAAGAGCTAGAAGAAAAGGAATTTACGGTAAGTAACAAAATTCCCTTCTTTTAAGGTTGTCTTAAACTGCACTGCAGCAACCTGTCTATAACAGCACGGCTCCTCTGTATATCAAGGAAAATCCCCTTTACTATCCTCTTGTGCCATCTGCTAATGGTCCCGGTGTGACGGATGTCTCTGGTCTGTGCTCGGCGCTTCCTCTGTCCCTGCAATCGCCATACTCCTGCCTTGGTGGACGTGGCTGATGACTCCACACATAAAACAGAGATGTGAACAGCCCCATAGACTACAGTGGTCATGTGTTCTGTGTGTGGAAAGTACTGATCGAATGCATATGTGACAAGTAGACAACCTGTGGTCCCTTTAGGACCTGTTATTAGTTTGTGCTCAGTAATGAATTGCCTGTGTCCCCGCTGATCCATCCTTTCTCTGTGCAGCTGGCTGAGCGGCATCACTCACATCCACAGTCCGCAGGTCTGGGCGAGCGCTCTGCGCTACATGTACAGCTCCTCTATTAAAGAAAGGTGAGGACTGTCTGTCTTTACATGGCTCGCCTTAGGTTTTCCTGGACCTCTCGCTCTAATTGTGTCTGGAGTTGTACTTGCCACTTACCATGAAAATTGTGGCCCCCAGACATTAGAAAGGAAATACATTCAGCTCATCGCTATTATACATTTCTCATCGTTCGGTTGCATGTGGCACCTACTTATCTGAAGGGAAATCTAAGGACTCGACGTGGACCGACATAGTGGCTTTTCCTCCTCTGTGCCTATTGCTGGATTCTCTAATTACAATGAGCTGATAGTCAGAGGTCCAGATACTGAAACCCCTGATCCGGCCGCACGTGACATTTTGATTCTTGTTTTCTGCCTTTGGCGTTAGTGCTTTGTAATATACTGTATGTGGCGGAGCCACCGGAGCAGCCACAATTCTGTCCCCGTGGGTTGCAATGTGAATGGACCGGCTTTCATTGACTTTTGTTGAAGCTCACGAGGATGAACACGGCTGTGCTCCATACATCTTGTGCCCCCTCCGATGATCAGAACTCTATATCGGGTGCTAATAATATACTGATTTGGGTTTTCCCCCTCTTAGGGTCCTTTCTGAGTCCGGCAGTTTCCTCATAGTCCTGTATTCACTCACCCACAAGGAGCCAGAATACTACGAGTGTCTCCCGAGCCTCGGCCACGACCCGCTCGGCTTCCAGCTGCTGACGTGTGAAGACGCGTTACACCTCTATAAAGTAAGTGCTCCCCTGCAATCAATACATTCTTTTGTAAATTTTTAGAAGACTGACTTTTATAAAATTGTGGATTATTTCCAGAACGTTGAATATTCAAAGCAATCCCATCTTCAGTTTGAGCTTTCCACCGAGACCCAGAATGCAGAAGCTTACCTGTTCAATGAAGTGTCCAAGACCGTGTCCGCCGCTGGGTGAGTTTACTTATAAGCAGTAGTCTTAACCCGTCACCAGATGTGTCCCATATAAGCTACGGCCACCACCTGTGAGCCCTTATATACAGCGCTCCAGAATACTGTATATAAGAGCCCAGGCCGCTGTGTAGAATGTAAAAAACACTTTATAATACTCAGGGTGCGGTCCGGTCTGATGGGTGTCGCTGCTCTCCGGTCCGGCGCCTCCTCTCTTCTTGCAGTCGCCGTCCTCCTGCCCAGCCCCGTGTGCATGAGACGTCTTACATCATTAACACACAGGCCTCTATTGCCCCCCTGCGCAATTTGATATGCTGAGGGCAGTATTGTAGTGCACATGCGCCGGCGGTCTTTGACCTTTTGTCACGCCTGCACATTACATTACTTTGCTCTGCCTCAGCCTGGCAGAACAAAGTGCGCATGAGTGCAATGGAGGCCTCTGGATGACGCAGGACGCCTCATGCACACGGGGCTGGGTAGAAGGACGCCGATCGAAAGAGGAGCGGAGGCTTCAGACCGAGACCAGCGACGCCCAGCGGACCGGACCGCCCCTAGGTGAGTATTATAAAGTGTTTTTTACATTATACAGTGCGACCTGGGCTGTTATATACAATATTCTGGAATGCTGTATATAAGATCTCACTGGTGGTGGCCGCAGCTTATAGGGGAAAATCCTGGTGACCGGTTCCCTTTAATATGTAGTCTTTCTTCGGCGCTCTATTGGGAGACCCAGACGATTGGGTGTATAGCACTGCCTCCGGAGGCCACACAAAGCAATTACACCAAAAAGTGTAAGGCCCCTCCCCTTCTGGCTATACACCCCCAGTGGGATCACTGGCTCACCAGTTTTCTGCTTTGTGCGAAGGAGGTCAGACATCCACGCATAGCTCCACTGTTTGTAGTCAGCAGTAGCTGCTGGCTATATCGGATGGAAGAAAAGAGAGCCCATATGGGGCCCCCAGCATGCTCCCTTCTCACCCGCGGTGGTGCTTGTAAGGTTGAGGTACCTATTGCTGGTACAGAGGCTGGAGCCCACATGCTGTTTTCCTTCCACATCCCCTGGAGGGCTCTGTGGAAGTGGGATCTTGCCGGCTCCCAAGCCCTGGGGCCGGGCTCCATCCACAGACCCAGAGAACCTGCTGGATTTGGAGCGGGAGTGCCGTTCAGGGACAAGGCCCTGCAACTTTCAGGTACTCTGTGTCCCCGGCAGGCACGGACACTCTCAAGGCTTGCTGAGCGTTATAGTGCGCCGGGGACAGTAGCGCTGTGCGCTGGGGTTAGGTCACTGCAGCTTTGCTGAGTGACGTTACATGTTGGGAACTACTGCGCCGACCGCTACTGGAGCGGCGGCGCAGCTGCGACTTGTGGTGCGCCGGGGACTTTGCGCCGACCGCGCTTTTACGGCGGCGGCGCTTCTAACTTTAGTCCCCGGCTTCTGCGGCCTAGCGCCGCTTCGTTCCCGCCCCCACCCTGTCAATCAGGGTAGGGGAGAGACGCTGCTCAATAGGCAGCGCCGAGGGCTGGAGCTTTATTTACATGCTCCAGCCCTCTCACTAGGCACAGTGGGAAGCAGGCTTCCCGCTTTTCGTCTGTATACGCCCAGGGCCCGCCCCCCCTCTCCACAAGGACGCCGGCAGCCATTACACATGCGGTCTGGCTGGGGAAGGGCAGCAGGCTCTGGGAGACCCAGACTAAAGGGATTTCGGCGACCACACACCCGCTCCTAAGCGGGCGGTAAGCTGCACTTAGTGCTGGCCCCACTTGTGCCTCAGTGATATATTAGTGTACTTTTTTCTGGTACCATATATATATATATTTGCACTGTAAGGTCGCTTCTTGGCTGGACACCCTGTACTGCTCTGAGGAGGCAGCAACATGTCATCCGCAAAACGCAAGGGTGCCAAGGCACAGGCTGTGTACACTGTTTGTACTGCATGTGGGGCTGATCTACCGGCAGGCTCCAAAGACTCACATTGTATGCAATGTTCAGTCCCAGTGGCACTTCGTCAGCCAGAGCCTAATGTGGTGGTAGCCCAGGCTGAGACGCCTGTGAACCCTGCCCCGGTGACGGGGACAGACTTTGCAGTTTTTGCTGATAAAATGTCTGTGACTATGGCAAATATCCTGGAGACCTTGCAGTCCAGGCCAGTTGCTCAGGCCATGGACACTGCTGTGTCTATGCTCTCCGGTCCCCCTCAGTTGGAACTAATCCGTACTTCAGGGGGGTCTCAAGCATCACAGGCTGAAGTCTCTGACTCAGATGACAGTCCCAGGCAGCCTAAGCGAGCTCGCTGGGAAAGACCCTCCACGTCTTCACACTGTTCAGGGTCTCAGCGACAAGAGTCTCTCTGTGATGAGACTGAGGACGGTGATCAGGATTCTAATCCTGAGGCCCCTCTCAATCTGGATGCCCCTGATGGTGACGCCATGGTTAATGACCTTATATCGGCAATTAATAGGCTGTTGGATATTTCTTTTTCGCTCCTAATTGGGAGACCCAGACAGTGACAGTGGGTGTATAGCTACTGCCCTCTGGAGGCCGCACAAAGAACTACACTTAAAAGTGTAAGGCCCCTCCCCTTCTGGCTATACACCCTCCCGTAGGAGTACAGATTCCTCAGTTTTAGCTTTGTGCGCAAGGAGGTCAGACACGCACGCATAGCTCCATTGTTTTTAGTCAGCAGCAGCTGCTGACTATGTCGGATGGAAGAAAAGAGGGCCCATACAGGGCTCCCAGCATGCTCCCTTCTCACCCCACTGTATGTCGGAGGTGTTTGTAAGGTTGAGGTACCCATTGCGGGTACGGCGGCAGGAGCCCACATGCTGATTCCTTCCCCATCCCTTTTTACAGGGCTCTGGGTGAAGTGGGATTTACTGGTCTCCAGGCACTGAGACCGTGCTCCATCTACAGCCCCTGGAGAAGATGCTGGATGGAGCGGAGTACATCAGGGACATGGCCCTGCTTCCTCAAGGTACTCTGTGTCCCCGTGCAGGCGCTCACACCGCAGCATGCTGGGTGTTGTAGTGCGCCGGGGGACAGCAGCGCTACGGCGCTTGTGCCATGGCCTCATTCAGCTTCGCTGAAGCAGGCACACTTATTGGAATCGGTCGCGCCGGCCGCTGGGACTGCGGCGCGGCTGGCACTTGTGGTGCGCCGGGGACTTCAGCGCGGCCCGCGCTTTTACGGCGGCCGCGCTGATAACTCGAGTCCCCGGCTTTTGCGGCCTGCTTCCGTTCGTTCCCGCCCCCAGACCTGCCAGTCAGGAGAGGGGCGGGACGCTGGCCAGTGCATCAGCGCCGAGGGCTGGAGTCGTTTTTTACATACTCCAGCCCTCACAATCGGCACAGAGGGGACACTGTTTCCCGCACTTTTGTTTGGGAACTCCCACGGACCGCCCCTCTCCACAGACGCCGGCAGCCATTCCTGCTGACACGCTGCGCTGCAGAGGGGAGCCGGGGAGACCCAGACAAGGAATTCTGCAGCCTCTTACCCGCTATTCAGCGGGCGGTAAGCAGCCCTCAGGGCTCACCCCCTCTTGTGCCAGTAGTAGTCTTAGTATTTTGTTTCTACAAATACTTTGTATTGAATAGCGCTGATCGCCCTTTGGCTATAGACTCTCTCACATTGCAGAGAGCCAGCAGCATGTCGCCCGTAAAACGCAAGGGTGCCAAGGCGCAGACATTATATGCTTCCTGCACCGCATGTGGGACTTTTCTACCGGCAGGCTCCACGGACCCCCATTGTGTGCAGTGCTCGGCCCCTGCGGCGCTTGCACAGTCGGGACCTCTGCTGGACGTGACCCAGGGTGTACCACCTGTGAATGCTGTCCAGGTGACAGGAACTGAGTTTGCAGCTTTTGCTGACAGAATGTCTCTCACTATGTCACAAATTCTTGACACATTGCGAGCTAGGCCTGTACTTCAGGCCACGGACACTGTGCAATCATTGCCCCCTGGTCCCCCTCAGCTCCAAGCTCCGGGACGGGCATATACACCTCAGGGTGAAGACTCTGACTCGGACGATGGCCCCGGGCAGCCTAAGCGGGCTCGCTATGACGGGCCTTCACATTCATCTCAATGGTCAGGATCCCAGCGAGATGAATCTATGGGTGATGAGGCGGACGTAACTGATCAGGATTCTGATCCTGGGACCGCTCTCAATCTAGATACACCAGATGGTGACGCCATAGTTAATGATCTTATATTTAACATCAATAAGATGTTAAATATTTCCCCACCAGCTCCTCTTGTGGAGGAGTCAGCTTCGCAGCACGAGAGAATCCATTTCAGATACCCTAAGCGTACTTTAAGCACTTTTCTGGACCACGCTGACTTTAGAGACGCAATCCAGAAACCCCACGCTTATCCTGAAAGGCGTTTTCCTAAACGGCTTAAAGATACACGCTATCCTTTTCCCCCTGAGGTGGTCAAGGGTTGGACCCAGTGTCCAAAAGTGGATCCTCCAATTTCCAGGCTTGCAGCTAGATCCTTGGTTGCAGTTGAAGATGGAGCGGCACTTAAAGATGCCACTGACAGACAGATGGAGCTCTGGCTGAAATCCATCTATGAAGCGATTGGAGCGTCTTAGGGCCTTCTTTTGCAGCCGTATGGGCACTCCAAGCTATCTCAGCCGGGCTTGCGCGAGTTGACTCCGTCACACGTGCATTTGCCCCGCAGGTAGCACCATTGACCTCGCAAATGGCGGCATTCGCGTCGTACGCGATTAATGCTGTTCTTGACGCTACAAGCCGCACGGCAGTGGCGTCAGCCAACTCCGTTGTTTTGCGTAGGGCCCTGTGGTTGAGACATTGGAAAGCAGATTCTCATTCCAAGAAGTGCTTAACCAATTTGCCTTTTTCTCGTGACCGATTGTTTGGAGAGCGTTTGGATGAAATCATCAAACACTCCAAGGGTAAGGACTCATCCTTACCGCAACACAGACAAAACAGACCCCAACAGAGGAAGGGTCAGTCTGGTTATCGGTCCTTTCGAGGACCGGGCAGGTCCCAATTCGCCTCGTCAAAAAAGACTCAAAAAGACCAGAGACGCTCAGATTCTTGGAGGTCTCAGTCACGCCCAAAAAGGACAGCCGGAGGAACCGTTGCCAAGACGGCGTCCTCCTGACTTGCGGTCTCCGATTCCCACACCCGCGGTCGGTGGGAGGCTTTCCCACTTTGGCGACATCTGGCTGTCACACGTCAAAGACCGTTGGGTGAGGGATATTCTGTCTCACGGGTACAGGATAGAGTTCAGTTCTCGTCCGCCAACTCGTTTCTTCAGAACTTCTCCACCACCAAACCGAGCCGATGCTCTGTTCCAGGCGGTGGCCGCTCTAAAGGCGGAAGGAGTGGTGACCTCCGTCCCTCTTCAGGAACAAGGTCACGGTTTTTACTCCAATCTGTTTGTGGTCCCAAAAAAGGACGGATCGTATCGGCCCGTCCTGGATCTAAAGTTGCTCAACAGACACGTAAAAGTCAGGAGGTTCCGGATGGAATCCCTACGCTCCGTCATAGCCTCAATGTCTCAAGGAGATTTTCTAGCATCAATAGATATCAAAGATGCGTATCTCCACGTGCCGATCGCACCAGAGCATCAGCGTTTCCTACGCTTCGTCATACACGACGAACACCTGCAGTTCGTAGCGTTACCTTTCGGTCTGGCAACAGCCCCCCGGGTCTTCACCAAAGTCATGGCAGCAGTAGTAGCTGTTCTGCACTCGCAGGGTCACTCGGTCATCCCGTATCTAGACGACCTGCTTATAAAGGCACCCTCTCAAGAGGCATGCCAACACAGTCTGAAGGTGGCACTAGACACTCTCCAGAGTTTCGGGTGGATTATCAACTTTCCAAAGTCTCATCTAACCCCGACCCAATCTCTGACTTATCTTGGCATGGAGTTTCATACTCTCTCAGCGATAGTGAAGCTTCCACGGGACAAGCAGTGCTCGCTACGGACTGGAGTGCAATCTCTCCTTCAGACCCAGTCGCACTCACTGAGGCGCCTCATGCATTTCCTAGGAAAGATGGTAGCAGCAATGGAGGCAGTCCCGTTCGCGCAGTTTCATCTGCGCCCTCTACAATGGGACATTCTACGCCAATGGGACGGGAAATCGACGTCCCTCGACAGGACTGTCTCCCTCTCTCAGACTGCCAAGGACTCTCTGCGTTGGTGGCTTCTCCCCACCTCATTGTCACAGGGAAAGTCGTTCCTTCCCCCGTCCTGGGCAGTGGTCACGACGGATGCGAGCCTATCAGGGTGGGGAGCGGTGTATCTCCACCACAGGGCTCAGGGGATGTGGACTCTGGAAGAGTCCACCCTGCAGATCAATGTTCTGGAAATCAGAGCAATCTATCTTGCCCTGCGAGCCTTCCAACAATGGCTGGAAGGCAAGCAGATTCGGATTCAGTCGGACAATTCCACGGCGGTGGCGTACATCAACCACCAAGGGGGAACACGCAGTCGCCAAGCTTTTCAAGAAGTCCAACGGATTTTGACGTGGGTGGAAAGCAGAGCGTCCACCATATCCGCAGTTCACATCCCAGGCGTGGAAAACTGGGAAGCAGACTTTCTCAGTCGCCAGGGCATGGACGCAGGAGAATGGTCCCTTCACCCGGACGTGTTTCAGCAGATCTGTTGCCGCTGGGGGACGCCGGACGTCGATCTGAGACTCCCCTATGTGTTCCCACCTCTAGCATTGTTACCCAGAGTTCTCCGGAAAATCAGGTCCGACTGCCATCGAGCCATACTCGTCGCTCCAGATTGGCCAAGAAGGTCGTGGTACCCGGATCTGTGGCATCTCACGGTAGGCCAACCGTGGACACTACCAGACCGTCCAGATTTGCTGTCTCAAGGGCCGTTTTTCCATCTGAATTCTGCGGCCCTGAACCTGACTGTGTGGCCATTGAGTCCTGGATCCTAGCGGCCTCAGGTTTATCTCATGAGGTTGTTGCCACAATGAGACAGGCTAGAAAACCATCCTCAGCTAAGATCTATCACAGAACGTGGAAGATATTCTTAGCGTGGTGCTTGGCTCAAGGGTTTTCTCCCTGGCCATTTGCATTGCCAATTTTTCTTTCCTTCCTGCAGTCTGGGTTGGAAAAAGGTTTGTCGCTTAGCTCTCTTAAGGGTCAAGTCTCCGCGCTATCCGTATTCTTTCAGAAGCGCTTGGCACGGCTTTCTAAAGTACGCACGTTTCTCCAAGGAGTTTGTCATATCGTTCCTCCTTACAGACGGCCATTGGAACCCTGGGATCTGAACAAGGTTCTCATTGCTCTCCAGAAGCCGCCTTTCGAGCCTTTGAAAGAGGTTCCCCTTTCTCGGCTTTCACAAAAGGTAGTTTTTCTTGTGGCGGTCACGTCTCTTCGAAGAGTGTCCGAGCTAGCGGCGTTATCTTGCAAATCTCCCTTCCTGGTGTTTCACCAAGACAAGGTAGTACTGCGTCCAATTCCAGAGTTTTCTCCAAAGGTGGTTTCTTCCTTTCATCTCAATCAGGATATCACTTTGCCATCTTTGTGTCCGCATCCAGTTCACCAATTTGAAAAGGGTTTACATCTGTTGGACCTGGTGAGAGCACTCAGGATTTACATTTCTCGCACGGCGGCTCTACGCCGTTCTGATGCGCTCTTTGTCCTAGTCGCTGGTCAGCATAAGGGATCGCAAGCTTCCAAATCCACCCTGGCGCGGTGGATCAAGGAACCAATTCTTCACACATACCGTTCTGCTGGGCTTCCGATTCCATCTGGACTGAAGGCCCATTCTACCAGAGCCGTGGGTGCGTCCTGGGCATTGCGGCATCAGGCTACGGCTCAGCAAGTGTGCCAAGCGGCTACCTGGTCGAGTCTGCACACGTTTACCAAACACTATCAAGTGCATACCTACGCTTCGGCAGATGCCAGCCTAGGTAGACAGGTCCTTCAGGCGGCGGTGGCCCACCTGTAGGAAGAGGCTGTCTGACAGCCCGTTCATGTGGTATCTTTTTACCCACCCAGGGACTGCTTTTGGACGTCCCACTGTCTGGGTCTCCCAATTAGGAGCGAAAAAGAAGAAGGGAATTTTGTTTACTTACCGTAAATTCCTTTTCTTCTAGCTCCAATTGGGAGACC
The DNA here is from genome assembly GCF_048569485.1 of Anomaloglossus baeobatrachus. Taxonomy (NCBI): domain Eukaryota; kingdom Metazoa; phylum Chordata; class Amphibia; order Anura; family Aromobatidae; genus Anomaloglossus; species Anomaloglossus baeobatrachus. The sequence goes on along the minus strand of NC_134360.1, from coordinate 248,466,594 downwards.
CAGCACCCGCCCTATTTGTTCTTAGGGTTTCGTTTTTTCGGGTGCACATGTTGTTCATGTTGTTTCTTAAGTTCTCCGATCGTGTTATCGGATTGAATTTGTTTTTGAAACTGTTATTGGCTTTCCTCCTTCTTGCTTTGGTACTAAAACTGAGGAATCTGTACTCCTACGGGAGGGTGTATAGCCAGAAGGGGAGGGGCCTTACACTTTTAAGTGTAGTTCTTTGTGCGGCCTCCAGAGGGCAGTAGCTATACACCCACTGTCACTGTCTGGGTCTCCCAATTGGAGCTAGAAGAAAAGGAATTTACGGTAAGTAAACAAAATTCCCTTCTTCTCCCCCAGCCCCTTCTGCAGAGGAGGCAGCTGCACAGCAGGAGAAGTTCCATTTCCTATATCCCAAGCGTAAATTAAGTGCTTTTTTGGACCACTCTGATTTCAGAGAATCGATCCAGAAACACGACGCTCATCCAGACAAGCGTTTCTCTAAACGTTCTAAGGATACCCGTTATCCTTTTCCCTCTGAGGTGGCCAAACGCTGGACCCAGTGTCCAAAGGTGGATCCCCCAATTTCCAAGCTTGCGGCTAGATCCATAGTCGCAGTAGAGGATGGCGCTTCACTTAAAGATGCCAACGACAGACAGATGGACCTTTGGTTGAAATCTGTCTATGAATCTATCGGTGCGTCGTTTGCTCCAGCATTCGCGGCCGTGTGGGCACTCCAAGCTATTTCAGCTGGTTTAGCACAGGTGGATGCTTTCATACATCCAGCAGTGCCGCAAGTGGCGTCCCTAACTTCGCAAATGTTTGCGACCTATGCTATCAATGCTGTCCTAGAATCTACGAGCCGTACCGCTATGGCGTCCGCCAATTCTGTGGTTTTGCGCAGAGCCTTGTGGTTAAAGGACTGGAAAGCAGATGCTGGTTCCAAAAAATGCTTAACCAGCTTGCCATTATCTAGAGACAGACTGTTTGGTGAGCCATTGGCTGAAATCATAAAACAGTCCAAGGGTAAGGACTCTTCCTTACCACAGCCCAGAGCAAGTAAACCTCAACAGAAAAAGTGGCAGTCGAGGTTTCGGTCCTTTCGAGGCTCGGGCAAGGCCCAATTCTCCTCGTCCAAAAGGACTCAGAAAGAACAAGGGAACTCAGATTCCTGGCGGGCTCACTCACGCCCCAGGAAAGCAAATGGAGGAACCGCTTCCAAAGCGGCTACCTCATGACTTTCGGCCTCCTCCCTCCGCATCCTCGGTCGGTGGCAGGCTCTCCCGTTTTTGCGACATTTGGCTGTCACAGGTCAAAGACCGGTGGGTAACAGACATTCTGTCTCGCGGGTACAGAATCGAGTTCAGTTCTCGGCCTCCACTTCGGTTCTTCAGAACCTCCCCACACCCCAACCGAGCAGATGCCCTGCTGCAGGCGGTGGACTCTCTAAGAGCAGAAGGAGTCGTGATCCCTGTCCCCCCTCTCGAACGGGGGCGAGGATTTTACTCCAATCTCTTTGTGGTTCCAAAAAAGGACGGCTCCTTCCGTCCTGTTCTGGACCTAAAACTGCTCAACAAGCATGTGAACGCCAGGCGGTTCCGGATGGAATCCCTCCGCTCAGTCATTGCCTCTATGTCTCAAGGAGATTTCCTAGCATCAATAGACATCAAGGATGCTTATCTCCACGTGCCGATTGCTACAGAGCACCAATGCTTTCTACGCTTCGTGATAGGAGACGACCATCTTCAGTTCGTAGCTCTGCCATTTGGTCTGGCGACAGCCCCTCGGGTGTTCACCAAGATCATGGCGGCAGTGGTAGCAGTCTTGCACTCTCACGGACACTCTGTGATCCCTTACTTGGACGATCTACTGGTCAAGGCACCCTCTCAAGAGGCATGCCGACTCAGCCTGAATGTTGCACTGGAGACTCTCCAGGCGTTCGGGTGGATCATCAACTTCCCAAAGTCAAATCTGTCACCGACCCAATCACTAACGTATCTTGGCATGGAGTTTCATACTCTCTCAGCGATAGTGAAACTTCCGCTGGACAAGCAGCGGTCTCTACAGACTGGGGTGCAGGCTCTCCTTCAAAGTCAGCCGCACTCCTTAAGACGCCTCATGCACTTCCTCGGGAAGATGGTGGCGGCAATAGAGGCGGTTCCGTTTGCGCAGTTTCATCTGCGTCCACTTCAATGGGACATTCTCCGCCAATGGGACGGGAAGTCAACATCCCTGGACAGGAAGGTCTCCCTTTCCCACACGGCCAAAGACTCTCTGCAGTGGTGGCTTCTTCCCACCTCATTATCACAGGGAAGATCCTTCCTACCACCGTCTTGGGCGGTGGTCACGACAGATGCGAGTCTGTCAGGGTGGGGAGCAGTCTTTCTCCACCACAGGGCTCAGGGTACGTGGTCTCAGCAGGAGTCCACCCTTCAGATCAATGTTCTGGAAATCAGAGCAGTGTATCTTGCCCTACTAGCCTTCCAGCAGTGGCTGGAAGGAAGGCAGATCCGAATTCAGTCGGACAACTCCACAGCGGTGGCATACATCAACCACCAAGGGGGGACACGCAGTCGGCAAGCCTTCCAGGAAGTCCGGAGGATTCTGATGTGGGTGGAAGCCACAGCCTCCACCATATCCGCGGTTCACATCCCCGGCGTAGAAAACTGGGAAGCAGACTTCCTCAGTCGCCAGGGCATGGACGCAGGGGAATGGTCCCTTCACCCAGACGTGTTTCAGGAAATCTGTCGCCGCTGGGGGGTGCCGGACGTCGACCTAATGGCGTCACGGCACAACAACAAGGTCCCAACCTTCATGGCACGGTCTCGCGATCAAAGAGCGCTGGCGGCAGACGCCCTAGTGCAAGATTGGTCGCAGTTCCGGCTCCCTTATGTGTTTCCACCTCTGGCACTCCTGCCCAGAGTGCTACGCAAGATCAGATCCGATTGCAGCCGCGTCATACTTGTCGCCCCAGACTGGCCGAGGAGGGCGTGGTATCCGGATCTGTAGCAGCTCACGGTCGGCCAACCGTGGGCACTCCCAGACCGACCAGACTTACTGTCCCAAGGGCCGTTTTTCCATCGGAATTCTGCGGCCCTGAACCTGACTGTGTGGCCATTGAGTCCTGGATCCTAACGTCTTCAGGATTGTCCCAAGGGGTCGTTGCCACCATGAGACAGGCTAGGAAGCCCACGTCTGCTAAGATCTACCACAGAACGTGGAGGATATTTTTATCCTGGTGCTCTGCTCAGGGAGTGTCTCCCTGGCCATTTGCATTGCCTACCTTTCTTTCTTTCCTGCAATCTGGGTTAGAAAAAGGTTTGTCGCTCGGCTCCCTTAAAGGTCAGGTCTCGGCGCTATCCGTCTTTTTTCAGAGGCGTTTGGCACGCCTTCCTAAGGTGCGCACGTTCCTACAGGGGGTTTGCCATATCGTACCCCCGTACAAGCGGCCGTTAGATCCATGGGATCTGAACAGGGTACTAGTTGCCCTCCAGAAGCCGCCCTTCGAGCCTCTGAAGGAGGTTTCACTTTCTAGACTATCACAGAAAGTGGCTTTTCTGGTAGCGATCACATCTCTTCGGAGAGTGTCTGAGCTGGCAGCACTATCATCCAAGGCTCCCTTCCTGGTCTTCCACCAGGACAAGGTTGTGCTGCGTCCTATTCAGGAGTTTCTCCCGAAGGTGGTATCCTCTTTTCATCTTAATCAGGATATCTCTTTGCCTTCGTTTTGTCCTCATGCAGTTCATCGGTATGAGAAGGATTTACATTTGTTAGATCTGGCGAGAGCACTCAGAATCTACATTTCCCGCACGGCGCCCTTGCGCCGTTCGGATGCACTCTTTGTCCTTGTCGCTGGTAAGCGCAAAGGGTCGCAGGCTTCTAAAGCCACCCTGGCTCGATGGATCAAAGAACCAATTCTTGAAGCCTACCGTTCTGCTGGGCTTCCGGTTCCATCAGGGCTGAAGGCCCATTCTACCAGAGCCGTGGGTGCATCCTGGGCATTACGACACCAGGCTACGGCTCAACAGGTGTGCCAGGCAGCTACCTGGTCGAGTCTGCACACTTTCATCAAACATTATCAGGTGCATACCTATGCTTCGGCGGACGCCAGCCTAGGTAGAAGAGTCCTGCAGGCGGCAGTTGCCTCCTCGTAGGGGAGGGCTGTCTTGCAGCTCTAACATGAGGTATTTCTTTACCCACCCAGGGACAGCTTTTGGACGTCCCAATCGTCTGGGTCTCCCAATAGAGCGCCGAAGAAGAAGGGAATTTTGTTACTTACCGTAAATTCCTTTTCTTCTAGCTCTTATTGGGAGACCCAGCACCCGCCCTGTTGTCCTTCGGGATTGTTGGTTTGTTTGCGGGTACACATGTTGTTCATGTTGAACGGTTTTCAGTTCTCCGTTGTTACTCGGAGAGAATTTGTTTAAACCAGTTATTGGCTTTCCTCCTTCTTGCTTTTGCACTAAAACTGGTGAGCCAGTGATCCCACTGGGGGTGTATAGCCAGAAGGGGAGGGGCCTTACACTTTTTGGTGTAATTGCTTTGTGTGGCCTCCGGAGGCAGTGCTATACACCCAATCGTCTGGGTCTCCCAATAAGAGCTAGAAGAAAAGGAATTTACGGTAAGTAACAAAATTCCCTTCTTTGTCTGGGGCACACTGGTGGATTTGCTGATTTTCTCATTATTTACATCCTTCCAGATTCAAACCAAACATGTCTCCCAGTAAATTATCCGTGAGCGACCATGATTCTGGCGTAGAAGATGAGGATTTTTCTCCCCGACCTTCTCCTCGCCCTCACCCATCTTTTCAGCAGGTAAAAACCGTGACGCCTATGTAATAATATGAGTGGAAAGGTTTGTGCAACATCAACGCTTCATTCTCAATCTTATGTTTACCTTCTCGAGGATCGTGTTGGAGGAATGGTGCCTGCCACATAGTCTATTAATATATATATATATATATATATATATATATATATATATATATATATATATATATATATATATATATCCCTCTATTCTCTCTCTCTATATATATATATATATATATATATATATATATATATATATATATATATATATATATATATATATATATATATATATATATATATATATATATATATATATATATATATATACATATATACTTTTAGCAACGCTGCAAACTCTCATGTGGGTGGTCCCTACCTGTCCTGGAATCATATATCTTTTCATCAGCAATGTATGGCACGTGGCCCCTGATGCCGGTGATTGACAGCTCTATGAAAGACAAGTCCAGCGTTTCCTTCAAACGGACGGCCCATTTCTTCATCATTGAGAAATCAGCAATTCATTGATATGCAAATGAGGCTGAAGAGCGATTTGTAAATACGAAGCCTCTGTCACTCCAGCTCTATTCTCTACCCAGCACCGCCGCCTCCTGCTTGACTGACGGCTCCTTTGCCTGAAGTCACACAGCATAAAGGCTGGCAGTCAAGCAGGAGGAGATGGAGCTGGACGGGGAATAGAGCTGGAGTGACAGAGGCTTCAGATCTACTGTAGCTCTTCAGCCTCATTTGCATATTAATTGTTAATTTCTCAGTAATGGAGGAATGGACTGGCCATGTAAAGGTATTGCTGAACTTGTATTTGAAAAGGCTACATGCACATGATTTCAGAGTGTGAAATCCTGCTGACAGATTCACATTAAAGGGCAGCAAACATCAGGATGTTCCTATATAAGGTGCAGCCAGTGCAGTGCTGGCACTATCGGGCACATTGTGTACATACCATTAGTGGGCAGCTCGGGTGTTTAGGCTGTGAAATTCAACTTTATGAAGATTGAAAATTCATGCACTTTTTGATTGACGTGTGCACCTCTCTGCTAATGTCCGGGCGTGTTATGCACGTGATTTCCCCCCCCGTTCCCCTCCGCCTGTTCCTCCCTCCCTCTGGCCGTATGTAAATTTCTTTGTCGCTCCATTGGGAGACCCAGACAATTGGGTGTATAGCTTCTGCCTCCGGAGGCCACACAAAGTATTACACTTTAAAAAGTGTAACCCCTCCCCTCTGCCTATACACCCCCCCGTGCATCACGGGCTTCTCAGTTTTATGCTTTGTGTGGAAGGAGGCACACATGCACTCATGCTCCCATTTTAGTCAGCAGCAGCTGCTGATTGTATCGGATGGAAGAAAAGAGGGCCCTAACAGGGCTCCCGGCATGCTCCCTTCTCACCCCACTAAGTCGGCGGTGTTGTTAAGGTTGAGGTACCCATTGCGGGTACACCGGCCGGAGACACATGCCGTTTTCCTTCCCCATCCCTTAGGGGCTCTGGGAGAAGTGGGATCCTATCCGGTCATCCAGGCACTGGGACCGTGCTCCCTCCGCAGCCCCTGTGGGATTCTGACGGACAGGAGACTGAGTATCATCAGGGACAGGGCCCTGCATCTACAGGTACTCTGTGTCCCCTTGGGGACGGTGCACGGAGCACCTTGACCTCAGATGCTGCAGCGACTGCGGTGTTGGGGACTCTCTACAGGATGAGGCGGAGGTCGCAGCCCAGGACTCTGACCCTGACGTTGCTCTCAATCTTGATACACCTGAAGGGGACGCCATAGTAAATGACCTTATAGCGTCCATCAACCAGGTGCTAGATCTTTCTCCCCCAACTCTACCTATAGAGGAGTCGGCAGCACAGCAGGAGAAGCACCAATTTAGGTTTCCCAAACGTACTCGGAGTGTTTTCTTCGATCACTCGAACTTCAGAGATGCTGTCCAGAAGCACAGGGCTTTCCCGGACAAGCGCTTTACTAAACGCCTTAATGACACACGTTACCCCTTCCCCTCTGACGTAGTTAAGGGTTGGGCTCAGTGTCCCAAGGTGGATCCTCCAGTCTCTAGACTGGCGGCTAGATCCGTAGTAGCAGTGGCTGACGGTTCAACGCTCAAGGATGCCACGGACAGGCAGATAGAGCTCCTAATGAAATCCATCTATGAAGCCATAGGCGCGTCCTTTGCCCCAGCCTTTGCAGCAGTGTGGGCACTCCAGGCTATCTCAGCTTGTCTGTCTGAGATTAATGCGGTCACCCGTACCTCTGCTCCGCAAGTAGCGTCTTTGACGTCTCAGGCGTCGGTATTTTCATCCTACGCCATGAATGCTGTCCTGGACTCGGCTAGCCGTACAGCGGTAGCATCCGCCAATTCGGTGGCAGTCCGCAGGGCCATGTGGCTACGCGAATGGAAGGCAGACTCTGCTTCCAAGAAGTTCTTGACCGGTTTGCCCTTTTCTGGCGACCGATTGTTTGGCGAACAATTGGATGAAATTATTAAGCAATCCAAGGGAAAGGACTCGTCCTTACCCCAGCCCAAACCAAAGAGACCTCAGCAACGAAAAATTCAAGCGAGGTTTCGGTCCTTTCGGCCCTCAGCCAGGTCCCAATCCTCATCGTCCAACAGGCCACAGAAGAGCCAGAGAAACTCTTCTGCATGGCGGTCTAAGTCACGTCCTCCAAAGACCGCCGGAGGCACCGTCTCCAAGGCGGCCTCCTCATGACTTTCGGCCTCCCCAAACCGCATCCTCGGTCGGTGGCAGGCTCTCCCGCTTTTGCGACGCCTGGTGGCCACATGTCCAAGACCGATGGGTGAGAGACATTCTGTCTCACGGTTACAGGATAGAGTTCAGCTCTCGTCCTCCGACTCGTTTTTTCAGAACATTTCCGCCTCCCGAGCGAACCAAGGTCATGGCATCCGTGGTGGCGGTCCTACACTCTCAGGGCCACTCGGTGATCCCTTGCTTAGACGATCTCCTAGTCAAGGCACCCTCCCGGGTGGCACGTCAACACAGTCTGACCGTGGCTCTGGAGACTCTCCAGAGGTTCGGGTGGATCATCAATTTCCCAAAGTCAAAATTGACTCCGACCCAATCACTGACTTACCTCGGGATGGAGTTTCATACTCTCTCAGCAATAGTGAAGCTTCCGCTGGACAAACAGCGTTCGCTGCAAACAGGGGTGCAATCTCTCCTTCGGACCCAGTCACACCCCTTGAGGCGCCTCATGCACTTCCTAGGGAAGATGGTGGCAGCAATGGAGGCAGTTCCCTTTGCGCAGTTTCATCTGCGTCTACTTCAATGGGACATTCTCCGCAAATGGGACAAGAGGTCGACGTCCTTAGACAGGAACGTCTTTCTTTCTCTGGCAGCCAAGACCTCTCTTCAGTGGTGGCTTCTTCCCACTTCCCTGTCGAAGGGAAAATCTTTCCTGCCCCCATCCTGGGCTGTGGTCACGACGGACGCGAGTCTGTCAAGGTGGGGAGCGGTTTTTCTCCACCACAAGGCTCAGGGAACCTGGTCTCCGACAGAGTCCTCCCTTCAGATCAATGTTCTGGAGATAAGGGCAGTGTATCTAGCCCTAAAAGCGTTCCATCGGTGGCTGGAGGGCAGGCAGATCCGCATACAGTCGGACAACGCCACGGCGGTCGCGTACATCAACCACCAAGGGGGAACACGCAGTCGTCAAGCCTTCCAAGAAGTTCGGCGGATTCTGCTGTGGGCGGAGGCCACAGCCTCCACCATCTCCGCGGTTCACATCCCAGGCGTAGAAAACTGGGAAGCAGACTTTCTCAGTCGCCAGGGCATGGACGCAGGGGAATGGTCTCTTCACCCGGACGTGTTTCAAGAGATCTGTTGCCGCTGGGGAACGCCGGACGTCGATCTCATGGCGTCTCGGCACAACAACAAAGTCCCGGCATTCATGGCACGGTCTCAGGATCACAGAGCTCTGGCGGCGGACGCCTTAGTTCAGGATTGGTCGCAGTTTCGACTGCCTTATGTATTCCCTCCTCTGGCAATGCTGCCCAGAGTGTGGCGCAAGATCAGGTCCGACTGCCGCCGCGCCATCCTCGTCGCTCCAGACTGGCCGAGGAGGTCGTGGTACCCGGACCTGTGGCACCTCACGGTGGGTCAACCGTGGGCGCTCCCAGACCGACCAGACTTGCTGTCGCAAGGGCCATTTTTCCATCTGAATTCTGCGGCCCTCAACCTGACTGGGTGGCCATTGAGTCCTGGCTCCTAGCGTCCTCAGGGTTATCTCAAGAGGTCATTGCCACTATGAGACAGGCCAGGAAACCAACGTCAGCCAAGATCTATCACAGGGCTTGGAGGATCTTCTTAGCCTGGTGCTCTGATAAGGGGTTTACCCCCTGGCCGTTTGCCTTACCCATGTTTCTTTCCTTCCTTCCTTCAATCCGGAATGGACAAGGGTTTGTCTTTCGGCTCTCTCAAGGGACAAGTCTCGGCGCTTTTCGTGTTTTTTCAAAAGCATCTAGCCAGGCTTCCGCAGGTCCGCACGTTCCTGCAGGGAGTTTGCCACATAGTCCCACCTTACAAGCGTCCGCTGGAACCCTGGGATCTCAACAGGGTTCTACGGGCTCTTCAGAAACCGCCTTTTGAGCCGCTGCGGGATGTCTCTCTATCACGTCTTTCGCAGAAGTTGGCATTTCTAGTGGCAGTCACATCACTCCGAAGAGTGTCAGAGCTTGCAGCGCTGTCATGCAAAGCCCCCTTCCTGGTATTTCACCAGGATAAGGTGGTTCTGCGTCCGGTCCCGGACTTTCTCCCCAAAGTGGTGTCCCCTTTTCATCTCAATCAGGATATCTCCTTACCTTCATTTTGCCCTCATCCAATTCACCAATGTGAAAAGGATTTGCATTTGTTAGATCTAGTGAGAGCACTCCGGATCTACGTGTCTTGCACGGCGCCACTGCGCCGTTCTGATGCGCTCTTTGTCCTTGTCGCTGGCCAGCGTAAGGGGTCGCAGGCTTCCAAGTCAACCTTGGCTCGGTGGATCAAGGAACCGATTTTTGAAGCCTACCGTTCTTCTGGGCTTCCGATTCCTTCAGGGCTGAAAGCCCATTCTACCAGAGCCGTGGGTGCGTCCTGGGCATTGCGGCACCGGGCGACGGCTCAGCAGGTGTGTCAGGCAGCTACCTGGTCTAGTCTGCACACTTTCACTTCGGCGGATGCCAGTCTAGGTAGGCTAGTCCTTCAGGCGGCGGTTGCCCACCTGTAAGAGGGGGGCCGTTGTTGGCTCTTTTTATCAGGGTATTCTTTTACCCACCCAGGGACTGCTTTTGGACGTCCCAATTGTCTGGGTCTCCCAATGGAGCGACAAAGAAGCAGGGAATTTTGTTTACTTACCGTAAATTCCTTTTCTTCTAGCTCCTATTGGGAGACCCAGCACCCGCCCCTGTTCCCTTCGGGCTGGTTGTTCTTTTGTGTACACATGTTGTTCATGTTCAATTGTTCTTTTGGTTCATGGTTTTAAGTTCTCCGAACGTCCTTCGGATTGAATTTACCTTAGACCAATTTATAAGTTTCCTCCTTCCTGCTTTTGCACCAAAACTGAGGAGCCCGTGATGCACGGGGGGGTGTATAGGCAGAGGGGAGGGGTTACACTTTTTAAAGTGTAATACTTTGTGTGGCCTCCGGAGGCAGAAGCTATACACCCAATTGTCTGGGTCTCCCAATAGGAGCTAGAAGAAAAGGAATTTACGGTAAGTAAACAAAATTCCCTTCTTCTCTCTTCAGTTACACAGCGTCGGAGTTGGCGCCTGCGCATAGCGCTTATCTCCGGCGCCGTGTTTTTGAAGCCCGCATTACACAGTTTGGTGTCTGAGAGGGCGGCGCATGCGCCCTCGCTTCTTCAGATCTGTTGTGACTGCGGGAGCGCGCGCGGTGTCACAACAGGACTGGAGAACAGCTGATCTTACCGATTTGCTGCCGCAGATGATATCGTAGGAGACATCTGCTGCAGCTAATCAGGGTAAGATCAGCTGTGCTTCAGTCCTGTTGTGACGTGACCGCGGGAGCGCGTAAACAGATCTGAAGAAGCGAGGGCGCATGCGCCGCCCTCTCATACACCATAATACTGTGGGCTTCAGAAACATGGCGCCGGAGATGAGCGCTATGCGCAGGCGCTAACTCCGACGCCGTGTAACTGAAGATTAGAAATTTACGGCCAGAGAGAGGAAGGAGCAGGCGGCAAGGGGGGGGGGGGGGGCGGGTATATACACGTGCATAACTCACCCGGACATCAGGAGAGAGGTGCACACGTCAATCAAAAAGTGCACGAAATTTCAAACTTTATAAAGTTGGATTTCACAGCCTAAACACCCGAGCTGCCCACTAATGGTGTGTACACACTGTGCCTGATAGTGCCAGCACTGCACCTTATATAGGAACATAAAACCTATATAACAATGAAAAACGGCATAAAAACAACCTCTACTCAAAATATTGTGTTTCTTTGTCGCTCCATTGGGAGACCCAGACAATTGGGTGTATAGCTTCTGCCTCCGGAGGCCACACAAAGTATTACACTTTAAAAAGTGTAACCCCTCCCCTCTGCCTATACACCCTCCCGTGCATCACGGGCTCATCAGTTTTTATGCTTTGTGTTGAAGGAGGCACACATGCACACAATGCTCCACATTTTAGTCAGCAGCAGCTGCTGATTATATCGGATGGAAGAAAAGAGGGCCCCTAACAGGGCCCCCGGCATGCTCCCTTCTCACCCCACTCAGGTCGGCGGTGTTGTTAAGGTTGAGGTACCCATTGCGGGTACACAGGCTGGAGCCACATGTCGTTTTCCTTCCCCATCCCTTAGGGGCTCTGGGGAAGTGGGATCCTAACCGGTCATCCAGCCACTGGGACCGGGCTCCCTCCGCAGCCCCTGGGGGAATCTGCTGGACAGGAGACGGAGTATCGTCAGGGACATGGCCCTGCATCTACAGGTACTCTGTGTCCCCGTTGGGACAGCGCATGAAGCACCTTGGCCTCAGACGCAGCTGCGACTGCGGTGTGGATTTTTTGTCTGGGACTACCGCGCCGACCGTGCCTGTTTGTCGGCCGCGGTTTATACTTTAGTCCCCGGCTTTTGCGGCCTAGTGTGTTAAACTCCCGCCCCTGAGCCTGCCAGTCAGGGAGAAAGGCGGGACGGTCGGTATGATGCCGACAGTGAGGGCTGGAGCACACTTCGCTGTCCTCCGCCCCCCTCACTGATCTCTATGGGCCACCAGGTTCCCGCACTTTTGCGGTTCCGCCCACGGCTCTCTCCTCCCCTCGGAACGCCGGCAGCCATTGTTATAATTCTGCCGATGGAGGATCTCAGGATCTGCTCCACTGCTCAGGGAGAGGGGGATCCTAACCGGTCGCCATGCACTGGGACCGGGCTCCATCCGCAGCCCCTGGGGGATTCTGACGGACAGGAGACTGGACATCATCAGGGACAGAGCCCTGCATCATAAGGTACTCTGTGTCCCCTGAGGGACGGTGCATGCAGCATCTGTGTTACAAATGCCGCAGCGGTTGCTGAGTGGTTTGTGAGACTGGGACTACCGCGCCGACCGCGCCATGTTTGCCGGCCGCGTTTTTAAATTTAGTCCCCGGCTCTTGCGGCCTAGTACCATATACTCCCGTTCTCAGGCCTGCCAGTCAGGGGTAACGACGGGACGGCCGACTGGACGTCGGCAGGGAGGGCTGGAGCATACGTTGGTATCCTCCTTCCCCCTCACTGAGCACTGTGGGGCACCAGTTTTCAGGTGCTGACCCCCCTTGGTGCCGCAGTGTATATATATATATGTTTATTTATATGGTATATGATCTCACTGTTCGGCAGCATTATTTGTTTTTTGGCTGTATACCCTCACTGAATACTCTGCGGACGACATGCTGTTGTCTGCTCTTAAAGAGTAAGGGTGCCAAGGTACTGGCTTATTTTACAACCTGTACCATATTACAGGCAGGTTCCACATACCCTCATTGTGTACAATGCTTGGCCCCGAGGGCACTCACTCAGCCGGAGCCTCCGGCACTGGTGGGACCCTCGGCCAGGTTGTACCGCCGGTTTCCACTGAACAGATGACAGGGACAGAGTTTGCATGTTGGAATCAGCAAATCTCTGAGTAGCTTTCACATTCCAGGACTCAGTCTATGGACAGAGGGTCTGCTAAGATACTGGAAGCCTTGCAGTCCAGACCGATAACACAGGGCCAGGGAGCTGTGAGTTCATCGCTCCCGGGTCCCTCTGGGTCGGTACAACAAGGGGCTCCTGGGGTAACACCCAGATCCCACGGTGAGCACTCCGTCACGGACCGCGGCCTCTGATAGGCTAAGCGGGCCCGCTGGGAACCTTCCCCGACTTCATCAGGAGTGCGTGTTTCGATCACTCTAACTCCAGAGGGGCCGTCCAGAAGCACAGAACTTTACGGACAAACGCTTACTAAGCGCCTTATTGACACGCGTTACCCTTTTCCCCCCTGACGTTGTTAAGGGTTGGGCTCAGTGTCACAGGGTGGATTCTCCAGTCTCTAGGCTGGCGGCTAGATCCGTAGTATTAGTGGCAGATGTCCATCTCTCACGAATGCCACTGACAGGCAAATAAAGCTTATGATTAAATCCATCTATGAAGCCATAGTCGCATCTTTTGCTCCAGCCTTCGCAGCCGTGAGGGCACTCCAAGCTATCTCAACTTCTCTGGCTGAGATTATTGCGGTTGCACATACCTCTGCCCCGCAGGTTGTGTCCTTCACTTCTCAGGCGTAGGTTTTTTCGTTCTACGCCATGAACGCCGTTCCTGGACTCTGCGAGCCGTACAGCGGTAGCATCCACCAATTCGGTGGCAGTCTGCAGGGCCATGTGGCTACGTGAATGGAAGGCAGGCTCTGCTTCCAAGAAGTTCTTAACCAGTTTGCCATTTTATGGCGACCGTTTGTTTGGCGAGCAATTGGATGAAGTTACTAGACAGTCCAAGGGAAAGGTATCGTCCTTGCCCCAGTCCAAGGGTTTCGGTCATTTCGGTCCTTAGCAAAGTTCCGTTCCTCCACGTCCAACAGGTCAGAGGAGGGCTAGAGGAACTCTTCTGCATGGCGGTCTAAGTCACAAGGCGGCTTCCTCATGACTTCGGCCTCACCAAGACCGCGTCCTCGGTCGGTGGCAGGCTCTCCCGCTTTTGCGACGCCTGGTGGCCACATGTCCAAGACCGATGGGTGAGAGACATTCTGTCTCAAGGTTACAGGATAGAGCTCTGCTCTCGTCCTCCGACTAGTTTCTTCAAAACATCTCCGCCCCCCGAGCGAGCCGATGCACTTTTTCAGGCGGTGAACACTCTGAAGCCTCGATGTCACAAGGAGACTTCCTAGCATCAATTGACATTAAGGATGCTTATCTCCATGTGCCGATCGCACCCGAGCTTCAACGCTTTCTGCGTTTCGCCATCAGGGACGAACACTTCAGTTCGTGGCACTGCCATTCGGCCTGGCGACAGCCCCACGGATCTTCACCAAGGTCATGGCAGCAGTGGTGGCGGTCCTACAGGGCCACTCGGTGATCACTTACCTAGACGATCTTCTAGTCAAGACACCCTCCTGGGTGGCATGTCAACTCAACCTGACCATTGCTCTGGAGACCCTCCAGGGGTTCGGGTGGATCATCAAATTTCCAAGGTCAAAACTGACACCGACCCAATCACTGACTTGCCTCGGGATGGAGTTTCATACTCTCTCAGCGATAGTGAAGCTTCCGCTGCATAGTCAGCGTTCACTGCAGACAGGGGTGCAATCTCTCCTTCGGGCCCAGTCACCCCTTGAGGCGCCTCATGCAATTTCTAAGGAAGATGGTGGCAGCAAGGGAGGCAGTTCCCTGGCGCAGTTTCGTCTGCGTCCGATTCTATCGGACACCGCAAATGGGACAGGAGGTCGACGTCCCTAGACAAGAACGTCTCTCTTCCCTTGCAGCAAAACCTCTCTTCAGTGGTGTCTTCTTTCCACTTCCTGGGCGGAGGAAAAATCCTTCCGGCCCCCAGCTGAGGCTGTGGTCACGACGGACGCGAGTCTGTCAGGGTGGGGAGCGGTCTTCCTCCACCACTCGGCTCAGGGAACCTGGACTCCGACAGAGTCCTCCCTTCAGATCAATGTTCTGGAGATAAGGGCAGTGGATCTAGCCCTAAAGGTGTTCCAGCGGTGGCTGGAGGGCAGGCAGATCCGAATTCAGTCGGACAACGCCACGACGGTTGCGTACATCAACCACCAGGGCGGCACACGCGCAGTCGTCAAGCCTTCCGAGCAGTTCGGCGGATTCGGCTGTGGGCGGAAGCCACAGCCTCCACCATCTCCGCAGTTCACATCCCGGGCGTAGAAAACTGGGAAGCAGATTTTCTCAGTCGCCAGGGCATGGACGCAGGGGAATGGTCTCTTCACCCGGACGTGTTTCTAGAGATCTGTTGCCGCCGGGGAACGCCGGACGTCGATCTAATGGCGTCTCGGCACAACAACAAAGTCCCGGCATTCATGGCTTGGTCCAAGGATCACAGAGCTCTGGCGGCAGACGCGCTAGTTCACGACTGGTCGCAGTTTCGACTGCCTTATGTTTTTCCTCCTCTGGCACTACTGCCCAGAGTGTTACGCAAGATCAGGTCAGACTGTCGCCGCGCCATCCTCGTTGCTCCAGACTGGCCGAGGTGATCGTGGTACCCGGATCTGTGGCACCTCACGGTGGGTCAACCGTGGACACTCCCAGACCGACCAGACTTGCTGCCTCAAGGGCCATATTTCCTTCTGAATTCTGCGGCTCTAAACCTGACTGTGTGGCCATTCAGTCCTGGCTCCTAGCGTCATCAGGGATATCTCCAGATGTCATTGCCACCATGAGACAGGCCAGGAAACCAACGTCCGCCAAGATCTATCACAGGACTTGGAGGATCTTCTTATCCTGGTGCTCTGATCAGGGTTTTACTCCCTGGCCGTTTGCCTTGCCCACTTTTCTTTCTTTCCTTCAATCCGGAATGGACAAGGGCTTGTCTCTCGGCTCTCTCAAGGGACAAGTATCGGCGCTTTCCGGTCCCACCTCACAAGCGTCCGTTAACACCCTCGGATCTTAACAGGGTGCTGACGACTCTTCAGAAGCCACTTTTCGAGCCGATGCGGGATCTCTCTATCTCGCCTTTCGCAAAGGGTGGCCTTCCTAGTGGCAGTCACATCACTCAGAAGAGTGTCTCAGCTAGCAGCGCTGTCATGCAAAGCCCCCTTCCTGGTGTTTCACCAGGATAGGGTGGTTCTACGTCCGGTCCGGACTTTCTCCCTAAGGTATCCCCGTTTCATCTCAATCAGGATATCGTCTCCCCCTCTTTGGGTCCGCATCCAGTTCACCAATGTGAAAAGGATTTGCATTTATTAGATCTGGTGAGAGCACTCCGGCTCTACATTTCTCGCACGGCGCCCCTGCGCCGGTCTGATGCGCTCTTGTCCTTATCGCGGGCCAGAGTAAGGGATTTCAGGTTTTCAAGTCAACCTTGGCTCGGTGGATCAAGGAACCGATTCTTGAAGCCTACCGTTCTTTTAGGCTTCCGATTCCTGCAGGGCTGAAGGCCCATTCTACCAGAGCCGTCGGTGTCCTGAGCATTGCGACACAAGGCTACGGCTCAGCAGGTGTGTCAGGCGGCTACCTGGTCGAGTCTGCACACTTTCACGAAACACTATCAGGTGCATGCCGATGATTCGGCAGACGCCAGCCTAGGTAGGCGACTCCTTCAGGCGGCAGTTGCCCACCTGTAAGAGGGGGCCGTTTTTCGGCTCTTTTTATCGAGGTATTCTTTTACCCACCCAGGGATTGCTTTTGGACGTCCCAATTGTCTGGGTCTCCCAATGGAGCGACAAAGAAGAAGGGAATTTTGTTTACTTACCGTAAATTCCTTTTCTTCTAGCTCCTATTGGGAGACCCAGCACCCGCCCCTGTTCCCTTCGGGCTGTTGTTCTTTTGTGTACACATGTTGTTCATGTTGAATTGTTCTTTTGGTTCATGGTTCAGTTCTCCGAACATCCTTCGGATTGAATTTACCTTAGACCAATTTATAAGTTTCCTCCTTCCTGCTTTGGCACCAAAACTGATGAGCCCGTGATGCACGGGAGGGTGTATAGCAGAGGGGAGGGGTTACACTTTTTAAAGTGTAATACTTTGTGTGGCCTCCGGAGGCAGAAGCTATACACCCAATTGTCTGGGTCTCCCAATAGGAGCTAGAAGAAAAGGAATTTACGGTAAGTAAACAAAATTCCCTTCTTTGCAAAGTGTGCACAGTACCAACATTCCAAACTGTACTATTGAAAAATGAGATTATTGGCAAAAAATTGCAATTTTTCGAGCTGCGTCGCCACGTCACGGCAAATCTCTTGAGGCAGTCCTACACTACAATATTTTTATTTAAAGTGTGCCATGCGGCCTCACATATGGGTCATTCCATGTCAAGTGGACCAGTTTTAAAAATCGTCCCCACTCGACCTTCTCCGATTTTGTTGAAAATTTATAAGGATGTACGTGTATGTTTGAAAAGAGGTTGTGTACATTTTTAGGGCCAGATCTCAAATATATTGGGCACTGTTGACCTTTCACTGGAGGCCCCCCCCCAAGCCTGCGGCTTCAGCTAAGAGGATTTTGCAAACTTTGGCACATAGCCATTAGAGTTCTATACTGGCTATGATGCTGAAATTTGGCATACTAGCTCAACTTTTGCTGCTAAACGCAATAAAACTATTACCGGCTATGACAAAACAATATTTCTTCGGCGCTCCATTGGGAGACCCAGACGATTGGGTGTATAGCTACTGCCTCCGGAGGCCACACAAAGTATTACACTAAAAAGTGTAAGGCCCCTCCCCTTCTGCATATACACCCCCCGTGGGATCACGGGCTGCTTCAGTTTTTATGCTTTGTGCGAAGGAGGTCAGACATCCACGCATAGCTCCACTGTTTTTAGTCAGCAGCAGCTGCTGACTATGTCGGTTGGAAGAAAAGTGGGCCCATATGGGACCCCCAGCATGCTCCCTTCTCACCCCACTTTTGTCGGCGGTGTTTGTTAAGGTTGAGGTACCCATTGCGGGTACGGAGGCTGGAGCCCACATGCTGTTTTCCCTTCCCCATCCCCCCTCAGGGCTCTGGGTGAAGTGGGATCTTACCGGTCTCCAGGCACTGAGACCGGGCTCCATCCACAGACCCGGAGAACCTGCTGGATATGGAGCTGGGTATCGTCAGGGACAGGGCCCTGCTACATTAAGGTACTCTGTGTCCCCGTACACATCGCGCACACACACACCAGCATGCTGGGAGTGCTAGTGCGCCGGGGACAACAGCGCGGAGCGCTTGTGCTATTATTCACTGCAGCTTAGCTGAGTGAATTTATGTGTTAGAAACTGCCGCGCCGGCCGCTGCGGGGTGTTTTACACTGTGGCGCGGCTGGGACTTGTGGTGCGCCGGGGACTTCCGCGCTGGCCGTGCACATAGGACGGCCGCGCTTATTACTCGAGTCCCCGGCTTTGCGGCCTAGTTTTCGCTTCGTTCCCGCCCCCAGCCCTGCCAGTCAGGGGAGGGGCGGGACGCTGTACAGAAAGTCAGCGCCGAGAGCTGGAGTCTGCTTTGCATTCTCCAGCCCCCTTCACTGGACACAGTGGGACGCCAGTTTCCCGCTCTTGTCTGGGGCACGCCCACGGCCCGCCCCTCTTCACAAGACGCCGGCAGCCATTCCTGCACGCAGTCTGGGCTGGAGAAGGGAGACAAGCTCTGGGCAACCAGTCACAGGATTCGGGCGACTACACACCCGCTCTTGTGCGGGCGGTAAGCAGCACCTGAAGTGCTGACCCCACTAATGCCATTTGTACTTTATGCCTAGATGGCTAGACTACAGCAGCAAAAAAGCAAGGGTGCTAGGGCACAGGCTTTCTAGGCTGCTTGTATTGCATGTGCTGAAGTGTTCATTTGTACTTTATGCTGGTATGCTATACACTGCACTGTACGGTCGCTATTCTTGGCTATATACTTCTAGATGGCTAGACAACAGCAGCAAAAAAGCAAGGGTGCCAAGGCACAGGCTTTCTATGCTGCTTGTACTGCACGTGATACTGTTCCACACGGCAGGTTCCACTGTCCCCATTGTGTGCAATGCTCCCCTATAGCACTTGGTCAGCCGGGGTCTCTGCTAGAGGTGGCCAAAGGAACCACCTGTGAACCCTGTCCAGGGACAGGGACGGAGTTGCAGTTTCGGCTGATAGATTGTCTGTGACTGTGACTAACAGCAGTCCAGACGGACCATGGGCAATGTTGATACAATGCTCCATGGCCACCCTCATTTGGAACAAATCAGTGCTCCGGGGGGGTCCCATGCATCCCAGGGCGCAGGCTCTGACACGGACGACAGTCCCAGACAGCCTAAGCGAGCTCGCTGGGAGCGGCACTCGGCTTCATCACTGGTTAGGGTCCCAGCAGGACTCTCTGTATGATGAGGCAGACGTAGCTGATCAGGACTCTGATCCTGAGACCGCTTTCAATCCGGATACACCGGATGGTGACGCCATAGTGAATGATCTTCTAGCGTCCATCAATGGAATGTTGGATATTTCTCCCTCAGCTCCTCCGGTGGAGGAGTCAGCTTCACAGCAGGAGAAATCCCTTTTCAGTATCTCAAGCGTATATTGAGTACTTTTCTGGCCACTCTGACTTCAGAGAAGCAATCCGGAAACACCACACTTATCCAGATAAGCGTTCTCCAATCGTATTAAGGATACACGTTATCCTTTTTTCTCCCTGACGTGGTCAAGCGCTGGACCCAGTGTCCAAAGGTGGATCCCCCAATCTCCAGGCTTGCGGCTAGATCCATAGTTGCAGTGGAAGATGGGACTTCACTTAAAGATGCCATTGACAGACAGATGGTCCTCTGGTTGAATTCTGTCTATGAAGCTATCGGCGTGTCGGTTGCTCCGGCATTCGCAGCCGTATGGGCATTCCAAGCTATTTCAGCTGGCCTTGCGCACGTGGACACTGTCACATGTACATCTGTGCCGCAGATGGCGTCCTTAACCTCGCAATGTCTGCATTGCGACTTACGCTATTAATGCTGTCCTGCACTCTACGAGCCGTACGTCAGTGGCGTCCGCCAACTCCGTGGTTTTACGCAGAGCCTTGTGGTTGAGGGAATGGAAAGCAGATTCTGCTTCCAAAAAAGTGATTAACCAGTTTGCCATTATCTGGTGACAGACTGTTTGGTGAGCGATTGGATGAAATCATTAAACAGTCCAAGGGTAAGGACTCTTCCTTACACCAGCCCAGATCAAACAACACCCAACAGAGGAAGGGACAGTCGAGGTTTCGGTCCTTCCCAGGCTCGGGCAGGTCCCAATTGTCCTCGTCCAAAAGGACTCAAAAGGCTCAGAGAGGCGCAGATTCCTGGTGGGCTCAATCACGCCCAAGGAAGGCAGCCGGAGGAACCGCTACCAAGGCGGTTTCCTCATGACGTTCAGCCCTCTCTCTCCGCATCCGCGGTCGGTGGCAGACTCTCCCGCTTTGGCGACATTTAGCTGCCACAGGTCAAAGACCGGTGGGTGAGAGACATTTTGTCTCACGTGTACAGGATAGAGTTCTGTTCTCGTCCTCCGACTAGATCTTCAGAACTTCCTCACCTCCCGACCGAGCCGATGCTCTTCTGCAGGCAGAAGGAGTGGTAATCCCTGTTCCTCCTCAGGAACAAGATACGGTTTTTACTCCTATCTGGTTGTGGTACCAAAAAACGACGGCTCTTTCCGTTCCGTTTTGGACCTAAAACTGCTCAACAAGCACGTGAAAACCAGGCGGTTCCGGATGGAATCCCTCCGCTCCGTCATTGCCTCAATGTCTCAAGGAGATTTCCTAGCGTCAATAGACATCAGGATACTTATCTCCACGTACCGATTGCTCCAGAGCACCGGTGTTGGCTACGATTCGTTATTGAAGACGAGCATCTTCAGTTCGTAGCCCTGCCCTTCGGTCTGGCGACAGCCCCACGGCTTTTCACCAAGTTCATGGCAGCAGTGGGAGCAGTCCTGCACTCTCAGGGTCACTCTGTGATCCCTTACTTGGACGATCTACTTGTCAAGGCACCCTCTCAAGAGGCATGCCAACACAGCCTGAACGTGGCGCTGGAGACTCTCCAGAGTTTCGGGTGGATCATAAACTTTTCAAAGTTAAATCTGTCACAGACCCAATCGCTGACATATCTTGGCATGGAGCTTCACACTCTCTCAGCGATGGTGCAGCTCCCGCTGGCCATACAGCGTTCACTACAGACGGGGGTGCAGTCTCTCCTTCAAGGCCAGTCACACCCCTTAAGACGCCTCATGCAGAGGCAGTCCCTTTCGCGCAGTTTCATCTGCGTCCACTTCTATAGGACATTCTTCGCCAATGGGATGGGAAGTCGACGTCCCTAGACAGGAACGTACCCCTTTCTCAGACGGGCAAGGACTCTCTTCAGAGGAGTCCACCCTTCAGATCAATGTTCTGGAAGTCTGGGCAGGGTACCTTGCCCTGCAAGCCTTTCAGCAGAGGCTGGAAGGCAAACAGATCCGGATTCAGTCGGACAACTTCGCAGCGGTGGCATACATCAACCACCAAGGCGGAACAGGCAGTCGGCAAGCCTCCCAGGAAGTCCGGCGGATTCTGATGTGGGTGGAAGACAGAGCATACACCGTATCCGCAGTTCACATCCCGGGCGTAGAAAACTGGGAAGCAGACTTCCTCAGTCGCCAGGGCATGGACGCAAGGGAATGGTCTCTGCACCCGGACGGGTTTCAAGAACTCTGTAGCCGCTGGGGGAGGCCGGACGTCGACCTAATGGCGTCTCGGCACAACAACAAGTGCCGATTTTCATGGCGCGGTCTCACGATCAAAGAGCTCTGGCGGCAGGCGCCTTAGTTCAGGATTGGTCGCAGTTCCAGCTACCCTATGTGTTTCCCCCTCTGGCACTGTTGCCCAGAGGGCTACGCAAGATCAGCTCCGATTGCCGTCGCGCCATCCTCGTCGCCCCAGACTGGCCGAGGAGGTCGTGGTACCCGCATCTGGGGCATCTCACGGTCGGCCAACCGTGGGCACTACCAGACCGGCCAGACTTACTGTCCCAAGGGCCGTTTTTCCATCTGAATTCTACGGCCCTGAACCTGACTGTGTGGCCATTGAGTCCTGGATCCTAGCGTCTTCAGGATTATCTCAAGACGTCATTGCCACCATGAGACTGGCTAGGAAGCCGACGTCTGCCAAGATCTACCACAAGACGTGGAAGATATTCTTATCTTAGTGCTCTGCTCAGGGAGTGTCTCCCTGGACATTTGCATTGCCTACTTTTCCTTCCTTCCTGCAATCTGGTTTGGGAAAAGGTTTGTCGCTCGGCTCCCTTAACGGACGAGTCCCAGCGCTGTCTGTATTCTTTCAGAAGCGCATAGGGCGACTTCCTCAGGTACGGACGTTCCTGCAGGGGGTTTGTCACATTGTCCCTCCGTACAAGGGGCCGTTAGACCCATGGGATCTGAACAGGGTACTAATTGCTCTCCAGGAGCCGCCCTTTGAGCCTCTGAGGGATGTTTCACTTTCTCGACTTTCACAGAAAGTGGCCTTTTTGGTAGCGGTCACGTCTCTTCAGAGAGTGTCCGAGCTAGCAGCGCGGTCATCCAAAGCTCCCTTCCTGGTGTTTCACCAAGACAAGGTAGTGCTGCGCCTGATTCCGGGGTTTCTCCCTAAGGTGGTATCCCCCTTTCAGCTCAGTCAGGATATCTCCTTACCTTCCTTTTGTCCTCATCCAGTTCATCGATATGAATTGGATTTGCATTTGTTGGATCTGATGAGAGCGCTCAGTATCTACATTTCCCGCACGGCGCCCCTGCGCCGCTCGGATGCACTCTTTGTACTTGTCGCTGGTCAGCGCAAAGGGTCGCAGGCTTCCAAATCCACCCTGGCTCGATGGATCAAGGAACCAATTCTTGAAGCCTACCGTTCTGCTGGGCTTCCGGTTCCATCAGGGCTGAAGGCCCATTCTACCAGAGCCGTGGGTGCGTCCTGGGCATTTCGGCACCAGGCTACGGCTCAGCAGGTGTGCCAGGCGGTTACCTGGGCGAGTCTGCACACCTTCACCAAGCGTTATCAGGTGCATGCCTACGCTTAGGCGGATGCCAGCCTAAGTAGAAGAGTCCTGCAGGCGGCGGTTGCCTCCATGTAGGGAAGGGCTGTTTTTACAGTCCAAACTTGAGGTATTAATTTACCCACCCAGGGACTGCTTTTGGACGTCCCAATCGTCTGGGTCTCCCAATGGAGCGCCGAAGAAGAAGGGAATTTTGTTACTTACCGTAAATTCCTTTTCTTCTAGCTCCAATTGGGAGACCCAGCACCCGCCCCTGTTCCTTCGGGATTTTTGGTTGTTCGGGTACACATGTTGTTCATGTTGAATGGTTTCAGTTCTCCGATGTTCCTTCGGATTGAATTGTTTAACCAGTTATTGGCTTTCCTCCTTCTTGCTTTTGCACTAAAACTGAAGCAGCCCGTGATCCCACGGGGGGTGTATATGCAGAAGGGGAGGGGCCTTACACTTTTTAGTGTAATACTTTGTGTGGCCTCCGGAGGCAGTAGCTATACACCCAATCGTCTGGGTCTCCCAATTGGAGCTAGAAGAAAAGGAATTTACGGTAAGTAACAAAATTCCCTTCTTTGGCCGCAATTTTGTGTCAAAGTAGCTTGTAAAACGCCTCGTATAAAATTTATGCCTAACTTTGCCCATATATAACTCAAGACCAAAAACCAATAGGAACTGGTGCTTTACCCTGTACACCAAACCTCTTCATGACTTTGCATTGCTGCAATATCACGGTCAAAGCATATGTATTTGGGGAAATATTCACACCCACATATGATGAAAAACTTAAAAAAACCCGAATTTTACCTATTTTTAGGTCAAATTTCTCAAAAAGGGTACCCCTAAAATATATTAATTCTGTTATCATTTGAAAGAGCACATTTTTCTCTACAAGGATCATTGGGGTTTTTTTGGAGTCTCTCAGTTTAAGAAAAGAAAAATGCCACTGAACATGGTGTTATTTATTAATACGCAATGAATGCTAACTGCACTATTCAAACCCTTGCGTTGGTCCATGGTGGTTATACCACAACCAATTCCCTAAGAATTGGTATTATAATCCTATTAAGAATTGTAATAATGCTGGCTTTTGAGAATTGGCAGCCCCATCGCCTAGGAGCCATGGCCGATAGCCGTGCAAGGCAAGTCGCGGGCGGTCTCTTTATCGCAGGTTCCGAAGCTTGAGGGTGGGGGTCTTTGCCTAGGATCCCAAGCCTAATATTGGGTTTCTTTTGTTGGCTCCCAAGCCATAATGTTCAATCTAAGTGGTCTGGAATTGTTGCTGAATTTGCAACATAATGGGTTCAGAGAAGCTGTATTGTCGGCCCATTGCTGCTGCAGCTGGTGCTGGAATTATTGCAATGATCGACTGCTCGGGAATCCAGCATGTAGCATTTCCCACAGGCCAGTGACAGAAGCTGCTCCATGAGGATGCATAACATTTATTAATGCAATCCATTCCACCAGTTCCTATCGTAAATGCAGGCAATGTATTGCCCTGGCTGGAGGTTTGCAATTGGCACAAAAGGCATTTCTGATCTGACAGATCTATCTACATGGGCAATGAAAGATGATGGGTCATTTCACACCCTTGAAATGCCAATCTTTTTGTCATCAATTGGCACAAACTGGTGATTTTCTCTTGTTCCACCTTGGAACGCGGAAGTGAACATGGGCACCGCTAGTGTATCCACACACTATAGTGGTGGCTGTGCCTGTGTGCGTCCTGGTATCCGCCCCTTGGAGCGCACGCATTGACGCGGCCCCACGTGTATGGGGGCGGTACACGCGTGCGTTCCACCGTGGAACGCAGAAGTGAACGCGGGCACCATCGCTAGGACATGTGGAGGAGTGGGAACGGGCCTTTTTCTGACAATAATTAAGGTAACTCTTTAGTTTATTGGTCAGTACCTGGATTGGCGGACCCCTGAGGGGTTATAAGGTTAATTGACCACCTGGTGGCCCCTTAGCATCATGTGAATCTGGCAGCACGCTTACTGCCACAGGCTTATCATACCACAGCATATGGATATCGGCCTCCTGATGAACCATGAGATGGGGAAACGCGTTGAGGCAGCATTAGGCTATGTGCCCACGCTGCGGATTTACCGCGGATTTTGCCGCGGATTTGCCGCGGATTTCCCGAAAATCTGCAGCAGCGGCACTTCCAAGCCATTTCAATGGCATTTTGGAAATGCTGTGTCCATGCTGCGGATTTTTCCGCTGCGGATTTGCCGCGGATTTTGATCCGGAAAAATCTGCAGCATGTCAATTGTTTGTTGCAGATTTGGTGCGGATTTTGGGTATAGAATGGGGAAAAAAAAAAAATCCGCATCAAAATCCGCGGCAAATCCGCGGGTGCGGATTTGCCGCGAAAGTCGCGGATTTTCATGCAGAAAAATCCGCAGGTACATTCTACCGTGGACACATAGCCTTAAGCTAAGTTTATATGTCCCTGCTATTATTGAGTTTCTCATTGAGATAGGATTGCGGCCTCTTATCATTTGAGGTGGTTTATGAGCTCTATTTTGGCACAGTATCACTATAATATAATATAATATAATATAATATATATATATATATATATATATATATATATATATATATATATATATATATATATATATATATATATATATATATATATATATATATATATATATATATATATATATAATATTTTTATTTTTTTTTTTGCACTGCACTTTATACACATGCACTGCACTTTATCTTTTGGCTAGGAGCTCATAGGGTCATTAGCAGGGACAGCCGTCGAGGAGTGGGGGCGCCACTACGTATCTTTAGGGTGCCAACCTCCACGGTTAGGTAGTACACAGGAGGGAGCGGACATTGTAGGGATTTTATTTCCCTCTCTCTTCTGTGCACTATTTCACTTTAATCACATAATGTGGTAATGTACCTTTTAATATCAATATTAAATGTTAAGTTTTAAAGAGGGTTTTTATGGTAATTGATTTTCTCTTGTTCCAGCAATTGTATGTCCATCTTTGAACCTTTCCTCTTGAACTACCAGTATTTCGTCAATTTTTTTCTTTTGGACCAAAAAAAAACTTGATTCCATGCAGTTGCTCGTTGCAAAAGTTGAATAAATCCACCGGGGTCAGTATTTGGTTTTCAGTTGGGCGTTGAAGACTGGCACGAGCTGCCAACCTCTTTGCTGTCCCTCCAATCCCATCACAGGGCGACTTTCCATGACTGGTACCAAAAAAATTCCATTCAGCGCTGATATTGAAATCAGCATTGTGGTGGCACAAGTTGAGAAAATTTTTGAAATGTTTGTACTGGGCTGCAGATCCATCACTGAAGTAGTGGATATGATGAATCCCATAGATGAGTCTTGAGATACTCCACAATTACTGTTAAGAAAGTGTGGACTGCAACTGTGTCATGTCGTGAGCAATCACTGATTAGTTATTATTTATTAGTCAATAACTTTTCATAAATAAAAAAGTTTATAGGTTTTTGATTATAATAGACATTGCTAGCAACAACACAACTCTGTAACGTGTGATAAGAATCTGAAAATCAAACACTAAATCAATGCATTACGTGCATACATAACACCATGTTCAGTGGCATTTTTCTTTTCTTAAACTGAGAGACTCCAAAAAAAACCCCAATGATCCTTGTAGAGAAAAATGTGCTCTTTCTACTGATATCAGAATTAATATATTTTAGGGGTACCCTTTTTGAGAAATTTGACCTAAAAATAGGTAAAATTCGTGTTTTTTAAGTTTTTCATCATATGTGGGTGTGAATATTTCCACAAATACATATGCTTTGACCGTGATATTGCAGCAATGCAAAGTCATGTGGATGTTTGGTGTACAGGGTAAAGCACCAGTTCCTATTGGTTTTTGGTCTTGAGTTATATATGGGCAAAGTTTGGCATAAATTTTATGCGAGGCGTTTTACAAGCTACTTTGACACAAAATTGCGGCCGAAATATTGTTTTGTCATAGCCGGTAATAATTTTATCGTGTTTAGCAGCAAAAGTTAAGCTAGTATGCCAAATTTCAGCATCATAGCCAGTATAGAACTCTAATGGCTATGTGCCAAAGTTTGCACAATCCTCTTAGCTGAAGCCGCAGGCTTGGGGGGGGGGGCCTCCAGTGAAAGGTCAACAGTGCCCAATGTATTTGAGATCTGGCCCTCAACATTTACAGAACCTCTTTTCAAACATACATGTACATCCTTATAAATTTTCAGCAAAATCGGAGAAGGTCGAGTGGGGACCACTGGTCCACTTGACATGGAATGACCCATATGCAAAAATAGGACTGCACAGCACGTACCTGGTGCTTTTCAGTCTCGTCTCCATGACTAATTCATGGTTGTGGGCGGGATAGGCCCAGGCACATGCTGCTTAGTATATATAGCCTGTGGACAAGGCTGGTGCTGTGCAGTCCTATTTTTGCATATGTGAGGCCGCATGGCACACTTTAAATAAAAATATTGTAGTGTAGGACTGCCTCAAGAGATTTGCCGTGACGTGGCGAGGTAGCTCGAAAAATTGCAATTTTTTGCCAAAAATCTCATTTTTCAATAGTACAGTTTGGAATGTTGGTACTGTGCACACTTTGCAAAACACAATATTTCTTTGTCGCTCCATTGGGAGACCCAGACAATTGGGTGTATAGCTATTGCCTCTGGAGGCCACACAAAGTATTACACTTAAAAGTGTAAGGCCCCTCCCCTTCTGGCTATACACCCCCAGTGGGATCACTGGCTCACCAGTTTTGTGCTTTGTGCGCAGGAGGCAACACATCCACGCATAGCTCCACTTTTTAGTCAGCAGCAGCTGCTGACTATGTCGGATGGAAGAAAAGAGGACACATATAGTGTCCCCAGCATGCTCCCTTCTCACCCCACTGTATGTCGGAGGTGTTTGTAAGGTTGAGGTACCCATTGCGGGTACGGCGGCAGGAGCCCACATGCTGATTCCTTCCCCATCCCTTTTTACAGGGCTCTGGGTGAAGTGGGATTTACCGGTCTCCAGGCACTGAGACCGTGCTCCATCTACAGCCCCTGGAGAAGATGCTGGATGGAGCGGAGTACATCAGGGACATGGCCCTGCTTCCTCAAGGTACTCTGTGTCCCCGTGCATTTGGCGCTCACACCGCAGCATGCTGGGTGTTGTAGTGCGCCGGGGGACATCAGCGCTGCGGCGCCTGTGCCATGGCCTCATTCAGCTTTGCTGAAGCAGGCTCACTTATGGGAATTGGTCGCGCCGGCCGCTGGGACTGCGGCGCGGCTGGCACTTGTAGTGCGCCGGGGACTTCAGCGCGGCCTGCGCTTTTACGGCGGCCGCGCTGATAACTAGAGTCCCCGGCTTTTGCGGCCTGCTTCCGTTCGTTCCCGCCCCCAGACCTGCCAGTCAGGAGAGGGGCGGGACGCTGGCCACTTCCAGGAATCGGTCGCGCCGGCCGCTGGCAGCGGCGCGGCTGGCACTTGTGGTGCGCCGGGGACTTCAGCGCGGCCCGCGCTTTTACGGCGGCCGCGCTGATAACTAGAGTCCCCGGCTTTTGCGGCCTGCTTCCGTTCGTTCCCGCCCCCAGACCTGCCAGTCAGGAGAGGGGCGGGACGCTGGCCACTTCTATGAATCAGTCGCGCCGGCCGCTGGAACTGCGGCGCGGCTGGCACTTGTGGTGCGCCGGGGACTTCAGCGCGGCCCGCGCTTTTACGGCGGCCGCGCTGTTAACTCGAGTCCCCGGCTTCTGGGCCTAGTCTCCCTTCGTTACCGCCCACAGCCCTGACAGTCAGGGTAGGGGCGTGACGCTGCATAGAGCAGAGCTGAGAGCTGGAGTATGTTTTGCATACTCCACCCCTCTCACTGTGTGCACTGTGAATCCGGATTCCCGCACTTTCTCAGGCACGCCCACGGCTTCCTTCTCTACAAGGACACCGGCAGCCATTAGTGTCAGTTTCTGTACGATACAGAGACAAGTGTGGAAGACCCTGGCATTCTGATAGTCACACAATCGCTGTAACAGGCGTTAAGCAGCACCTGTGGTGCTAACCCCACTAGTGCAGAAGTGCACTTATAGATATGCTTGTACTATATACATTGCACTGTTTGGTCGCACGTTGTATATACCCTCCTGGATTATGCGGAGGAGTTATCAGCATATTCTCTGTGTAAAACAAAGGTGCAGAACCACATGTTTTTCTATACAGCTGGTACAGCATGTACGGCTATACGGCCGGCAGGTACATAGACTCCCATTGTATGCACTAATGGCCAGGGGATGAGGACGGTGTCTGCAGTATTTACTGACAGTTTTTCTGAGACTATGGCTATGATACTAGAAGCCTAGCAGTCCGGACATGTCTCTCACAATATGGGCACTGTTGAATCATTGATCCATGGCCCCCCTCAGTGTGAATAACTAACAGCTCCGGGAATGTCACACGCATCCCAGAGTCACGGCTCTGCACGGACGTCAGTCCCAGACTCACTATGAGCGGCCCTCGGTTTCATCAGGGTCCTAGCAGAAGGACTCGCTGTGTAATGAGGCGGAAGTAGCGGCTCAGGATTCTGATCCTGAGACCGCTCTCAATCTGGATACACCTGATTGTGACGCCATAGTAAATAATCTTATAGCGTCCATCTATAGAATGTGGGTTATTTCTCACAGCTCCTCCAGTGGAGGAGTCAGCTTCACGTATTTTTCTGGACCACTCTGCCTTCAGAGAGGCAGTCCAGGAACACCACGCTTATCCAGATATGCGCTTCTCCAAACGGCTTAGGATACACGTTATCCCTGTCCCCTGACTTGGTCAAGGACTGGACCCAATGTCCCGAGCGGCATCCTCCAATCTCCAGGCTTGTAGCTAGATCCATAGTTGCAGTGGGAGATGGAACTGCAAACTCAAAGATGCCACTGACAGACAGATGGATCTCTGGTCGAAAGCCATCTATGAGGCTGTCGGCGCACCGTTGGCTCCGGCATTCTCTCCCTTGGGGCACTCCAAGCTATTTCAGCTTGTCTTACACAGATTGACACGGTTACACGTACATCTGTGCCGCAGGTGGCATCCTTAACATCTCAAATGTCTGCATTTGTTTCTTACGCGATTCAGGTTGTCCTGGACTCTGCGAACCGTGCGGCGGTAGCCTCCGCTACTCCGTGTTTTTAAGCAGAGCCTGGTCTGCTCGTTAAGTGAATGGAAGGCAGATTCTGCTTCCAAAAAAGGTTGCCTAACCAGTTGCCTTTTTCTGCTGACCGACTGTTTGGTGAGCGTTGGATGTAACCATCAAACAGTCCAGGGGTAAGGATTCATCCTTTCCTCAGCCCGGACACAACAAACCCCAACAGAGCAAGAGGCAGTCGGGGTTTTCGGCCTTTTCGAGGCTCGGGCAGGTCCCATTTTTCCTCGTCCAATGTGGACTCAAAAGGATCAGAGGAGCTAAGATTCTTAGCGGGCTCAGTCTCGCCCAAAAAAGCGACAGTCTGAAAACCCGCTTCCATGGCGGCTTCCTCATGACTTGCGGCCTCGGTCGGTAGCAGGCTCTCCCGCCTTGGCGATATTTAGCTGCCATAGGTCAATGACCATTGAGTGTGAGACATTCTGTCTCACGGGTACAGGATAGAGCTCACTTCTCGTCCTCCAACTCGATTCTTCAGAATTTCTCCACCTCCCGGCCGGGCCGCTGCTCTTCTGCAAACAGGGTGCACTCTATAGGCAGAAAGAGTGATGACCCCCGTTCCTCTTCAGGAACAAGGTCACGGTTTTTACCCCAAATTCTTTGCGGTACCTATAACAACGGGCCGTTCCGTCCCGTTCTGGATCTAAAAATGCTCAGCAAGCTCGTGGACACCAGGCGGTTCCGGATGGAATCCCTCCGCCATGTCATCGCCTCAAGGTCCCAAGGATATTTCCTAGCATCATTAGGCATCAAGGATGCTTATCCACACGTGCCGATTGATCCAGAGCACTAGCGTTTCTACGCTTCGTTTTAGGAGACGAACACCCTCTGTTCGTAGCTCTACCTTCCGGCTAGCGACAGTCCAACTGGTCTTCGCCAAGGTCAGGGCAGCAGTAGTCACAGTCCTGCACTCTCAGGGTCACTCTGTGGTCCCGTATTTAGACGATCTACTTGTCAAGGCACTCTCTTAGGAAACATGCCAACACTGCCCGAACGTTGCGCTGGAGACTCTCTAGAGTTTTGGGTGGATCATCAACTTTTTAAAGTCAGATCCGACCCCGACCCTATCGATAACATATCTAGGCATAGAGTTTCTTACTCTCTCAGCGATAGTGAAGCTGCCGCTAGACAAACAGCATTCACTACGGGCTGCAAGCTCTTCTTTAAGAACCAGTCGCACACATTGAGACGCCTCATGCACTTCCTACGTAAGATGGTAGCAATGGAGGCAGTTCCTTTCGCGCAGTTTTACTGCGTCCACTACAATGGGACATTCTCCGCCAATGGGACGAGGAGTCGACGTCCCTCAACAGAGTCGTCGTTCTTTCTCAGGCGGCCAAGGAATCTCTACGGTGGTGGCTTCTTCTCACCTCTTGGTCAAAAAGAAGGTCCTTCCTATCCCCGTCCTGGGCGATAGTTACGACAGACGCGAGTCTATCAGGGTGGGGAGCAGTTTTTCTCCACTACAGCGCTCAGGGTACGTGGACTCAGCAAGAGTCCACTCTTCAGATCAATGTTCTTGAACACAGAGCAGTGTATCTTGCCCTACAATCCTTCCAACAGCGGCTGGAAAGCAAGCATATCCGACTTCAGTCGGACAGCTCCACAGCGGTGGCATACATCAACCACCAAGGAAGAACGCGCAACCGGCAAGCCTTCCAGGAAGTCCGGCAGGTTCTGATGTGGGTGGAAGACACGGCATCCACCATATCCACAATTCACATCCCAAGTGTGGAAACTAGGAAGCTGACTTCCTAAGTCGCTGAGGTGTGGCCGAAAGAGTATGGTCTCCTCACCCGGACGGGTTTCAGGAGATCTGGCGCCGCTGACAGAGGCCGGACGTCGATCTAATGGCGTCACGGCACAACAACAATGTGCCAGCTTCATGGCACGGTTTCACAATCATCGAGCTCTGGCGGCAAACGCCTTAGTTCAGCATTGGTCGCAGTTCCAGCTACCTTAGGTGCCACCTCTGGCATTGTTGCCCAGAGTACTGCGCTAGATCAAGACCGACTGCGGCCGCGCCATCCTCGTCGCTTCAAATTGGCCGAGGATGTTGTGGTACTCGGTTCTGTGGTGCCTCACGGTAGGCTAACCGGGGGCACTACCAGACCAATCAGACTGGCTGTCTCAAGGGCCATTCTTCCATTTGAATTCTACGGCCCTCAACCGGATGGTGTGGCATTGAGTCCTGGAACCTAGTGTCGTCAGGATTACCTCAGGACGTGGTTGCCACCATGAGACAGGCTAGCATACCAACGTCCGCCAAGATTGACCACAGGACGTGGAAGATGTTCTTATCTCGGTGCTCGGCGCAGGGTGTTTCTCCCTGGCCGGTTGCATCGTCTATGTTTCCTTCCTTCCTGCAATCTAGGTAGGAAAATGGGTTGTCGCTCAGTTCCCTTTAGGGACAAGTCTCAGCGCTATCTGTATTTTTTCAGAAACGACGACTTCCTCAGGTACGCACGTTCCTACGGGGAGTTTGTCTTCTCAGCACTCCGTACAAGCGGCCGTTAGAGCCCTGAGATCTGAACAAGGTTCTAATTGCTCTCCAGATGCCGCCTTTCGAGCCTTTGAAGGATGTCTCCCTTCCCGTTTTTCACGGGAAGTGGCCTTCTAGTAACGGTCTCGTCTCTTAGGAGAGTTTCCGAGCTAGCAACGCTCTCATACAAACTCCCTTCCTGGTCCTTCACCAGGACAGGGTAGTTCTGCGTCCGGTTCCGGAATTTCTCCCTAAGGTGGTATCCCATTTTCATATCAATCAGGATATCACCTCACCTTCTTTGTGTCCTCGTCCAGTCCATCAATTTCAGAAAGATTTGCAATCTGTTGGTTCTGGTGAGAGCACTCAGGTTCTACTTCCCGCATGGCGCTCCTGCGCCACCCGGATGCACTCTTTGTCCTTGTCGCTGGTCGGCGTAAACAGTCGCAAGCTTCCAGATCCACCCTTGCTCGGGGGCTCGAGGAACCAATTCTTGAAACCTACAGTTCTACTGGGCTTCTGGTTCTCTCAAGGCCGAAGGCCCATTCTACCAGAGCCGTGGGTGCATCCTGGGCATTACGGCACCAGGCTACGGCTCAGCAGGTGTGTCAGGCACCCACCTGGTCGAGTCTACTTACTTTTACCAAGCATTATCAGATGCATACCTACGCTTCGGCAGACGCCAGCCTAGGTAGATAAGTCATTCAGGCGGCGGTTGGCCACCTGTAGGAGAGGGCCGTTTGACGGCCCTATCATGAGGTATTCTTTTACCCACCCAGGGATTGCTTTTGGACATCCCAATTGTCTGGGTCTCCCAATGGAGCGACAAAGAAGAAGGGAATTTTGTTTACTTACCGTAAATTCCTTTTCTTCTAGCTCCAATTGGGAGACCCAGCACCCGCCCTGTTTTCTCGGGGTTTTTCTGTTTTTTCGGGTACACATGTTGTTCATGTGGTATGGTTCAGTTCTCCGATGTTTCCTCGGATTGAATTGGTCTTTAAACCAGTTATTGGCTTTCCTCCTTCTTGCTTTGGCACTAAAACTGGTGAGCCAGTGATCCCACTGGGGGTGTATAGCCAGAAGGGGAGGGGCCTTACACTTTTAAGTGTAATACTTTGTGTGGCCTCCAGAGGCAATAGCTATACACCCAATTGTCTGGGTCTCCCAATTGGAGCTAGAAGAAAAGGAATTTACGGTAAGTAAACAAAATTCCCTTCTTTGAGTAGAGGTTGTTTATATAGGAACCTGCTGATGTTTGCTTCCCTTTAAATGACAGCCTGTGTCTTTCTTACCACTAGGTGGTGCTGGTGTTTGCATTATTTCCCGTATTTTCTCGTTCCTCGCTACATGGCGTTATCTGTGCAGTATCCGGCGTGCTACATGCTCGCTGTCTGTGCGGCTTTCTTACTATTTGCGCTTTGCATTTCTATACTAACGCATATGTGAGCACAGTCCTCTATATTCGGTGCATTTGCTTTTGTGAGGCCGAGGTTCACTCAGAAGCATTTTGTTTTAGTTTGCAGATAGTTGCACATAAATGATATTTTGGTTTCCGTTGTATGCGGCGTATGTTAAACATTTGTATATTCTCGTTACAGGCGACTAAGATCCACCCGTGCGTGCCGGAGCTGTCTTTGGTATTTGGGAGTGTTGTAGAGCCTAGATCTGGGGCTCCGCAGAGCCGTAGTAAGAAGGTCCCACCATTGTCCTCCACACCAAAAACACTCAGTCAGGTCCCGAGTGCATCGTGTCCAAATAACAACCCACATGGGAAGGAAAACTCTACAAAACAATCACTCCTGCCCTATAAAAACGCAAAGAGCCAAGCACCAAAACCATCAAAAGTGCGGCCAGCGTCTGCAGATCCAGGAAGCCCTCATCAGAGCGGCCAGGGGCCGGCGAGAAGACGTTCTGCGTGCTCCTCGTCCTCGTCCTCGCTGTCCACTCCTCGTACAGGCTCTTCTCCTGACACGTCGGTTCATCAGGTCCGAGGTGCAGCCGCCCTGGATCTCAGCTGTCTCAGTAATGGATCGTGCCCGGAGCCGCCCGTCATGCCCCCTGCTCCCTTTTCCACGCAATCTCCAACCCACAATGGGACTTTTCCTCTTCCACCAAGAAAACTTGCCGACGTGCCCAAGCAAACTGCGGGCTATGCTCCTGGCCACCCGAGCAATGTGTGCAACTGCTGCCATAATATTGCCCCAACCCAGTGCCACCCTGCAAGTGCTTGGCCGGTGATGGGCGCTTACATGAACCATTGTGGCATCGAAACCTCATCGGATTCTCCCGCATATCCGAACATGAGCTGTCCGACTGTATGCTGCAATGCCGCGTGTGCCAACAATTGCCAAAAAGGCTCCTCCAGGGCAGGAGGCTGCCCGTCACCCCTAGAGGGCGTGATGTCACCGAGCCGGCGGGACTCTGCACTAATGAATGTGTGCAGCCCCCATTCCTGCCAGCACGGCGCACCCACAGCAATGGCCGCAACATTGGGATTGTCTGCAGAAGCCTACCGGCTACTAGCCGAACAGGACCGGCAGCTGAAAATGCTGCAAGCTCAGGTTAGTTGGCTCAGATTTTACCTCCTAGGAAATATCTCACTGGATTTTAAAAGGTTTCTCAGGGATTATGATAAATTTTAAGTACTGTGTAATGGCTGTGTCTGACCATACTGGGACGTAGTCTGATCATACCACATCTTCTGGGTAGAAAAATGTATCCAGACGTGACAGCACGGGATCACAGCTGATTCTTTCTGTGAGGCAAAACATTTTTCTTTTTTTTTTTCTTTTAATTTTAAATATTTTACCTCCAAAGAATCCTCTATGATCCCCTGCTGAAATGTCTGTATACACTTACATCCTCTTCTGCCGAGGAGCTGTGCTATGATCAAACCATGTCCCTGTACGGTCAGACACGGCCATTACACAGTACACAGCAGGGACACATATATCAGATTTGTCTCCGCACAGAGACACTTTATTTAAACACATCCAATTGTGGAAATTTATTATTATTATTCCAAGATCTACTGAAAATGTACTTTGTTCGTGGGGAAAACCCCTTTAAGTGCTGCACTCCTTACCTAGGTGCCCGGCCACCACTGATAGACCGCAGCTCTGGCCGGTAACCGAGGCAACAAGCCGGAAACAAAATGAAAAAGCCTTCTGTTCTTGAAAACCAAGAGGATTTTTAATGACAAGTAAATTGCAAAGTTGTTTGTTTTCACAATTTTACTCATTTAATATACAGTAATGAGAATAATAATTTAATGATGGATGACCGCTGCAGCCAGTCACTAGCCTCTTGTCACATATGTATCCAACGTGTCCTCACTGCAGAAAAGCTTCTCCTGTCGTGTGTGTGGCCATAAGATAACTGCCTGTAGCAGGACCTTCACCGCCCTCCGTCCTCTCTGCAGCAGGACCTTCACCGCCCTCCGTCCTCTCTGCAGCAGGACCTTCACCGCCCTCCGTCCTCTCTGCAGCAGGACCTTCACCGCCCTCTCTGCAGCAGGACCTTCACCGCCCTCCGTCCTCTCTGCAGCAGGACCTTCACCGCCCTCCGTCCTCTCTGCAGCAGGACCTTCCACCGCCCTCCGTCCTCTCTGCAGCAGGACCTTCCACCGCCCTCCGTCCTCTCTGCAGCAGGACCTTCACCGCCCTCCGTCCTCTCTGCAGCAGGACCTTCACCGCCCTCCGTCCTCTCTGCAGCAGGACCTTCACCGCCCTCTCTGCAGCAGGACCTTCACCGCCCTCCGTCCTCTCTGCAGCAGGACCTTCACCGCCCTTTGTCCTCTCTGAAGCAGGACCTTCACCGCCCTCCGTCCTCTCGGCAGCAGGACCTTCACCGCCCTCCGTCCTCTCTGCAGCAGGACCTTCACCGCCCTCCGTCCTCTCTGCAGCAGGACCTTCACCGTCCTCTCTGCAGCAGGACCTTCACCGCCCTCCGTCCTCTCTGCAGCAGGACCTTCACCGCCCTCTGTCCTCTCTGCAGCAGGACCTTCACCGCCCTCTGTCCTCTCTGCAGCAGGACCTTCACCGCCCTCCGTCCTCTCTGCAGCAGGACCTTCACCGCTCTCCGTCCTCTCTGCAGCAGGACCTTCACCGCCCTCCGTCCTCTCTGCAGCAGGACCTTCACCGCCCTCCGTCCTCTCTGCAGCAGGACCTTCACCGCCATCTGTCCTCTCTGCAGCAGGACCTTCACCGCCCTCCGTCCTCTCTGCAGCAGGACCTTCACCGCCCTCCGTCCTCTCTGCAGCAGGACCTTCACCGCCCTCCGTCCTCTCTGCAGCAGGACCTTCACCGCCCTCCGTCCTCTCTGCAGCAGGACCTTCACCGCTCTCCGTCCTCTCTGCAGCAGGACCTTCACCGCTCTCCGTCCTCTCTGCAGCAGGACCTTCCACCGCCCTCCGTCCTCTCTGCAGCAGGACCTTCCACCGCCCTCCGTCCTCTGCAGCAGGACCTTCCACCGCCCTCCGTCCTCTGCAGCAGGACCTTTCACCGTCCTCTCTGCAGCAGGACCTTTCACCGCCCTCCATCCTCTGCAGCAGGACCTTCCACCGCCCTCCGTCCTCTGCAGCAGGACCTTTCACCGTCCTCTCTGCAGCAGGACCTTTCACCGCCCTCTGTCCTCTCTGCAGCAGGACCTTCCACCGCCCTCTGTCCTCTCTGCAGCAGGACCTTCCACCGCCCTCTGTCCTCTCTGCAGCAGGACCTTCCACCGCCCTCTGTCCTCTCTGCAGCAGGACCTTCCACCGCCCTCTGTCCTCTCTGCAGCAGGACCTTCCACCGCCCTCTGTCCTCTCTGCAGCAGGACCTTTCACCGCCCTCCGTCCTCTCTGCAGCAGGACCTTTCACCGCCCTCTGTCCTCTCTGCAGCAGGACCTTCCACCGCCCTCTGTCCTCTCTGCAGCAGGACCTTCCACCGCCCTCTGTCCTCTCTGCAGCAGGACCTTTCACCGCCCTCCGTCCTCTCTGCAGCAGGACCTTTCACCGCCCTCTGTCCTCTCTGCAGCAGGACCTTCCACCGCCCTCTGTCCTCTCTGCAGCAGGACCTTCCACCGCCCTCTGTCCTCTCTGCAGCAGGACCTTCACCGCCCTCTGTCCTCTCTGCAGCAGGACCTTCACCGCCCTCTGTCCTCTCTGCAGCAGGACCTTCACCGCCCTCTGTCCTCTCTGCAGCAGGACCTTCACCGCCCTCTGTCCTCTCTGCAGCAGGACCTTCACCGCCCTCTGTCCTCTCTGCAGCAGGACCTTCACCGCCCTCTGTCCTCTCTGCAGCAGGACCTTCACCGCCCTCTGTCCTCTCTGCAGCAGGACCTTTCACCGCCCTCCGTCCTCTCTGCAGCAGGACCTTCACCGCCCTCTGTCCTCTCTGCAGCAGGACCATCACCGCCCTCCGCCCTCTCTGCAGCTTAACCTAAACTTACAGCCTCACCAACTTTGCTAGACCTAATTCCTCCCCCCCATTCCAAAATGGAGCAGATCAGAGAGATTAACCCTTTGTTCTGTGCATGATTTACTGTTTTAAGAATCATCTGTAGAGCCTGCCCTGGGGGGAGGAGGGGTTCTGATTTCTTCTTTACTTCCATCTCTAGTTTTAATGCTCGTTGTCTGATCTGTAAGGTTGTATATCTGTCCAATCCGCAGATTCAGCGCTTGTTAGAAGCCCAAAGTAATTCGAAGGAGGCCACGTCTCCCCAGACCACGTCTCCCCAGACCACGTCTCCCCAGACCACGTCTCCCCAGACCACGTCTTCCACTCTGAAAGTGGCTGAATCAGTAGCCACCGAAACAGAAGAGGCCGAGCCCTTGAGAAAAGCCAGCGTCAGCGTAGCCGTGGGCACAGGTACCGTCTATACACGTTTTGCCATATTTCTATTATTGTTACACATTGCAGGACATGAAATATCACAATCCAACCGGTGCCGTACACTTTACTGATAATCCTCGGGTTCTCCAGTAATTCACAACTCTCTCAATATTTCTGAATATATTTTACTACATTTTTTGATGTGTTAGAATTTGGTGTAGTATATTAACCCCTTCAGCCCCAGAGCGGTTACCGTTTTTGCGTTGGTTTCTTTTTTTTGCTCCCCTTTTTCCGAGAGCCGTAACTTTTTTTTATTTTTCCGTCAATCTTGCCATATGTGGGCTTGGTTTTTGCGGGACATGTTGTACTTTTAAATGACACCATACGTTTTACCATATAGTGTACTGGAAAATAGCAAGTGCGGAAAAACTGCAAAAAAACGTGTGATCGCACAATAGTTTTTGGGTTATTTTATTCACCCTGTTCACTATCTGGTAAAACTGATGTGTGGGTATGATGCCTGAGGTCGGTGCGAATTAGTAGACGCCAAACATGAGCAGGTTTACTTGTATCTAATGGGTTAAAAAAAATTCACAAGTTTGTCCAATAAAAGTGGCGTACGTTTTGCGCCATTTTCCAAAACCCGTTGCGTTCTCATTTTTGGGGATTTATAGCTCAGTGATGGCTTATTATTTGTGTCTCGAGCTCACGTTTCTAATGGTAATGGCATTTATGCGCAGATTGTACGTTTTGATCACCTGTTATTGCATTTTGCGACTAAAAAACAACATTTTGGCGGTTGGAATTTTTTTGCCACTACGCCGTTTACTGAACAGATTAATTGATTTTACAGTTTGATAGACCATGCATTTCTGAACGCGGCGATACCACGTATGTGTATATTTTTATTGTTCAAAAAAAGCTGATATGTGTGCGGATCGCCGCGACCTGCCCACGACAGGGGGCGGGGATTAACCTCACGCGATCCATGACAGATAGATCTGTCATTGGTCATGAAGGGGTTAAAGTGCGTGAAAAATTACTGTGAAGCTCTGCGCTGCATTAGAGATTTTGATATAAATAATGCAAAGTGTCCAGCAGGGGGCAGTGTAAGGCAGAATGTGCAGACCCATTGAGGAGCGCATATTTTACAATGGATCCTATGTTAAATTTGTTTGGTTTTTTTTCCCCCATTTTAATATAAAAAAAAACCCCACAAACCACTACAAAGCACCCGAGCATGGTAGTGCCCGCTCATCACTAGTTACCAGTACAGAGCACCCGAGCATGGTAGTGCCCGCTCATCACTAGTTACCAGTACTGAGCACCCGAGCATGGTAGTGCCCACTCATCACTAGTTACCAGTACTGAGCACCCGAGCATGGTAGTGCCCGCTCATCACTAGTTACCAGTACTGAGCACCCGAGCATGGTAGTGGCCGCTCATCACTAGTTACCAGTACAGAGCACCTGAGCATGGTAGTGCCCACTCATCACTAGTTACCAGTACAGAGCACCCGAGCATGGTAGTGCCCACTCATCACTAGTTACCAGTACAGAGCACCCGAGCATGGTAGTGCCCACTCATCACTAGTTACCAGTACTGAGCACCCGAGCATGGTAGTGCCCGCTCATCACTAGTTACCAGTACTGAGCACCCGAGCATAGTAGTGCCCGCTCATCACTAGTTACCAGTACTGAGCACCTGAGCATGGTAGTGCCCGCTCATCACTAGTTACCAGTACTAAGCACCCGAGCATGGTAGTGCCCGCTCATCACTAGTTACCAGTACTGAGCACCCGAGCATGGTAGTGCCCGCTCATCACTAGTTACCAGTACTGAGCACCCGAGCATGGTAGTGCCCGCTCATCACTAGTTACGGGTACTGAGCACCTGAGCATGGTAGTGCCCGCTCATCACTAGTTACCAGTACTGAGCACCCGAGCATGGTAGTGCCCGCTCATCACTAGGTACGAGTACTGAGCACCTGAGCATGGTAGTGCCCGCTCATCACTAGTTACCAGTACTAAGCACCCGAGCATGGTAGTGCCCACTCATCACTAGTTACGGGTACTGAGCACCTGAGCATGGTAGTGCCCGCTCATCACTAGTTACCAGTACTAAGCACCCGAGCATGGTAGTGCCCACTCATCACTAGTTACCAGTACTGAGCACCTGAGCATGGTAGTGCCCACTCATCACTAGTTACCAGTACTGAGCACCTGAGCATGGTAGTGCCCGCTCATCACTAGATCTCATCTATTTGCTGGTGCTGGAACGCTCAATCTGATCCCTGTGCCTTCATGGCTTTTCTAACCCTTTGTGCCCTCTGCAGTATTCCTCTTGCTCTGTGCATGTCGCCCTCATCATATCTGTCTGTGCTCCTTCTAGGTGCGAGCTTATACTGGAGCCCTCCTCCATGTCCTGAGGAAGAGGAGGCTATGGACAAACAGGATGAGTCTGACCTCTGTAAAGAGCTGAGCGCCGCCGTGAACAATGAGCAA
Organism: Anomaloglossus baeobatrachus; assembly: GCF_048569485.1. Taxonomy (NCBI): domain Eukaryota; kingdom Metazoa; phylum Chordata; class Amphibia; order Anura; family Aromobatidae; genus Anomaloglossus; species Anomaloglossus baeobatrachus. The sequence goes on along the minus strand of NC_134360.1, from coordinate 248,425,695 downwards.
GATGCGAGCCGCAGCACCATCACTTCCTCCTTACAGGCTGTGGACATCTATAGCTTTGCAGAAAGCAGTCAGCTGACAGACTGCGGCGACCTGTCTGCTGCACCCGCACCGTGAGTACCCTCCGCGGAGACATGGCGAGTGTGCACCGCTCCACACTCCTGCGCACAGGACAGCGAATCCCCCCACTCCCAGCAGGGCCCTCGCTTCTGCACTGATGGCCGCATCCTGTGCTACCGTCACTGATCCGATAGTCACAGAAAATAACTATTCTTACAATTACATTGTATTCTTTATAAACCTATAGATTACATTTTATAACTACTATTTTTAAAGTAAATGGTAAATTCCAGTCTCTTAAAACTTCCATTTGAAGCTTTTATCCGACTATTAGTTACATGTCTGTTTATGAAGACGACTTATTGCCTTATTCTCTCCGTTCAGCATTTGCAGCACAAGGAAGGAAACCGGCTCCCCTCAGCCTGAAAATAGCGGCAGATTGCCGGGAAATGAAAGCTTGGGTACGTCGGGGGACCCACACTCTGCGGACCTGCCGGGCCTGCCCCCAGAAAAGTTTTACAAGGACTTACTGGTAAAGTGCTTTTTGTTTTCTCCCCACTCATTTTTATTTACTTTTTTTTTTTAAATACTTTCTGTAGGTAAATTTATATAGCCCTGTATTGCTGAATATAGTAAGATATCACTCTCCTCATAATCCAATGGTCTGAGGGCCCTTATGGAGGGAGTCCTCCTCTATTTAGATCCAATGCATACTGGAGAATATTATAATTATTATTTTTAGTATCATAAAATTTTATATATATATAATACAGTATATTTGTTGTGTGTGTGTTGGGTGTGTGTGTGTATGTATATGTATATGTGTATGTATATATGTATGTGTGTGTATATATATAATATATATATATATATATATATATATATATATATATATATATATATATATATAATATAATTTAATTATTTTATTATAATAAATATATATATATTTTTAATTGTTTTATTATAATAAATATATATATATTTTTAATTGTTTTATTATAATAAATATATATATATTTAATTGTTTTATTATAATAAATCTATATATATTTTTAATTGTTTTATTATAATAAATATATATATATTTTTAATTGTTTTATTATAATAAATATATATATATTTTTAATTATTTTATTATAATAAATATATATATTTTTTTAATTATTTTATTATAATAAATATATATATATATATTTTTAATTATTTTATTATAATAAATATATATATATATATTTTTTTAATTATTTTATTATAATAAATATATATTTTTTTTAATTTTATTATAATTAAAAATTAAACAAAAAAATAAGCTAAATTAAAAAATATATATATTGTATTCATTGTATTTTTTTGTTTAATCTTTAATTATAATAAAATATATTGTATTTAGATCTAAAAATATACATATTTAAAATTATACATATCTAAAATTTATTATATATATTTTAGATATGTATCATTTTAAATATTTTTATATCTAAATATATTTTTAATTATTGTATTATAATTAAAAATTAAACAAAAATAATAGTGAATTTAATTTTTTTATATATATATATATATATATATAATGACATGTAATCGTTATTCACAGAGATTACTCCTTTTATGTAGGATGTCGCTCTCGTTGTATTTCGGATCACTTGTTCTTATTTTGAGATTTGATTTTAGGTATTTTATTTGGGGTTTTTTTCCAGAGTCAGGTTAACCATTTATTGAAGAGCTCAACCAGCGAGGATCCAGAAGAGCACGAGTCCAGAGCCTGCGAACCCCTCACAGAGAAACCGAGTAAAAACATAGCACCCGTCACCGGCCATAACGTCCAGGACCATGTGCTGACGGCCACACTGAAGCGGCTCCGGGCACTAGGTGTGAACATGGAGCAACAAGGCTCAGACATGAAGCAGAGCCAGTGCGAGTCTTCAGATAATGCCTGGTAATGTCACACACTTAGGACTTGTAATGACCGGTGCATTGTGCGGGAGGCACTGACTATAGTTTATAAACTGGGGAGAATTACAAAAAAAATCTATATAGCTGTGATTAATTTTTTTTTTTTTTATAGATTTTTTTTTTTTCTTATTATTATTCCAAAATCTGTCCTCCCCACTGTCCGCCCCGTCACTTGTCGCTGGACGAGAGCTCATTTTTTTGTAGGAGTTGTAGTCTTGAGTGACATTAATGTTATTAAATATTGTACTGAAAAACTGGGAAAAAAAATCTATTTTATTTTTTTTGTAAAAATGGCCTAAAATAGGACTGTCTTATCTATGGGTTAATTAGGTTTATCTATTCATAGATCAGACTTTTGTGGACCTGGTGATAACAAATAGTCTTTATTTTTTTATTTATTTTGGCATTGGACAGGGAGGGATTCAAACTTGTTTTGTTTTTTTCTTCTTTAAAGGTTTTTAAATAGTTTGTTTTTTAAAGGGGTTGCCCAGGCTTTGCCAGAAAAGTGAGTGCAGACTTCTGACTCATGAGAGCGTGTGGTGTGCTCACTGTCAGGATTTCCCAGGATTGCGGTGACTGTATGTGATTTGCATACCTGTTGCCTCGTGCTGATTAGACATGTCCCGCTTCTCTCAATGCACGTTTGTTGAGAGCGGTCGAGCAGCTCTAGTAGGCACATGACAGCAAGTATGGAAATCTCATACATACAGTCCATGACTGGTGGCACCGGCAATACCGGGAAATCCTGACAGCCTGCCCACCGCACGCTCTCACATCCAGTGACTGCAGACATTGAACAATTGTACTTCTACAAATGAGTGTGAAGACAATGGAAGGCTAGAGGCCATGGCGAACCTATCTGTACCACACAGGCAGGGTCGGGGGCGACCATGAACTGGAACAGGCTCATACACACATTGCAACACTTAGATGCCGCGGTCAGAGATGGCCAGTGACATTTAAAGGGAGCAACCACCATGTTTTTGCCCTATAAACTAAAGGTAGCACCATGATGGCGCTAGGAAGCTGATGGAAATGATACCTGTAGCTGATAAATCTGAGTCTTGATTGCAGAGTAATCTTTGTCGAAACATCCAAAAATGACGTTACTGGTGCAGTGTCCGGAGCATCGGGATGGGACTTTGCTGGTTGCGTCTTCAGTAATGATTCTCCCCTCTGTTTACTCTGTGCTGCCACGATTAGCGCTATGTCCGGTGCATGCGCAGTTGATTTTGACATTTTTCTCCTCTAAGTGTTAATATAATAAAATGCTGCCGGAATGAGCGCGTGCGCACATCATGATCGCCGCCACCATTTAATTGAAGACACTGTACTGATGAAGATGAGCATCGGCACATGCACAGATAGAATTTATTTTTATCAGCGCATGCACCGCCACCACTCATTCATCTCCACAGTGTCCTCAGTAAATGGCGCCGGAGATCCCAGTACACGCAGGCGCTGATTCTGGCATCATTTTATTGAAGACTTGAAAATATTACTGCGCATGCGCCCGACTTGGCGCCAATTGTAGAGGGGAGGAATCATTAATGAAGACCCGACCCACAAAGTCCTACCCCGATGCTCAGGACACTGCACCAATGATGTAATTCTCAGATGTTTGGACAAAGATTATTCTGCAATGAAGACCCGGATTCATCAGCTCAAGCTATCATTTTAATCACCTTCCTAGCGCCATTATGGTATAACCTTTTAGTATATAGAGCAAAAACCTGGTGGTTGATTAGCGTTGGCTCCAGTTGCTGCTGTTAGGGGCAGATGTCGGCTGTACAAGCAGCCGGCACCCACTGTTCCTGTACACGCACTCCCGACATGCAACGTACATGTGTGACTGATGTCGGGAAGGGTTTAAATACCAATGAAAATGCTGCTGAACTGTCTGTGTCCTTTATGATATACAGTGTGTCCACCCACATCCTGTATACACCGCACCTATATACAGTGTGTCCACCCATATCCTGTATACACCGCACCTCTATAGTGTGTCCACCCACATCCTGTATACACCGCACCTATATACAGTGTGTCCACCCATATCCTGTATACACCGCACCTATATACAGTGTGTCCACCCACATCCTGTATACACCGCACCTATATACAGTGTGTCCAGCCATATCCTGTCCACCGCCATTAACTTGAGAATGGCGGCAGCTATAGGCATAGAAGTGGTGTCTAGGTATAGTAAAGTAGCCATGCGCTACGCAATGAAACCACCTATAGCGCCACCTGGTGGAAAACAACGGAGTTAGCATTTTTATCTCAAATGGAACGAGATAGAGAAGAAAAGTGAATTAAAAAATTATAGCACATCATCAATTCAATACAAATAGACACCTTGCATACAGAAATGCTAGGATATGAAACCCATGACCCCCCCCCCCCCCACAAAACATTGAATGCTGGTCACGCATATGGCGCTCATTAGTGGCCCCCGTCAGCTGCAATGCACATCTGGACTCTGCACAGCATACTGTATCTTGCTGCACGTTGTGCAATATGGTAGGTGACACGTTTGCACAAGCATCTGTGATACGTGGTGGTAGGTCCTGCAATGTTGGTGGAGGGGTCGCATACACCTGCTGTTTGATGTGACCTCACAGAAAGAAGTCCAATGGGGTCAGGTCAGGTGAGCGGAGGCCACTGCACACACCTCATGGAGACCTTCCTACAAGTCATTGGGTATGGTGGCTATCGCTTCACGTCCGCAGCCTTGTGAGCTTTACACCTTCTAATCATAGCATTTCTGTATGCAAGGTGTCGATTCATATTGAATTGATGATGCCCTACAACTTTGTATTTCACTTTTTTTCTCTATCTCGTTCCGTTTTCAAGATAAAAATGCTAACTCTGTTGTTTGCCACCAGGTGGCGCTATAGGTGGTTTCATTGCGTAGCGCATGGCTTCTTTACTATACCTAGACACCACTTCTATGCCTATAGCTGCCGCCGTTCTCAAGTTAATGGCGGAGGACAGGATATGGGTGGACACACTGTATATAGGTGCGGTGTATACATGATATGGGTGGACACACTGTATATAGGTGCGGTGTATACAGGATATGGGTGGACACACTGTATATAGGTGCAGTGTATACAGGATATGGGTGGACACACTGTATATAGGTGCGGTGTATACAGGATATGGGTGGACACACTGTATATAGGTGCGGTGTATACAGGATATGGGTGGACACACTGTAAATAGGTGCGGTGTATACAGGATATGGGTGGACACACTGTATATAGGTGCGGTGTATACAGGATATGGGTGGACACACTGTATATAGGTGCGGTGGACAGGATATGGGTGGACACACTGTATATATAGGTGCGGTGTATACAGGATATGGGTGGACACACTGTATATAGGTGCGGTGTATACAGGATATGGGTGGACACTGTATATAGGTGCGGTGTATACAGGATATGGGTGGACACACTGTATATAGGTGCGGTGTATACAGGATATGGGTGGACACACTGTATATAGGTGCAGTGTTTACAGGATATGGGTGGACACACTGTATATAGGTGCGGTGTATACAGGATATGGGTGGACACACTGTATATAGGTGCGGTGTATACAGGATACGGGTGGACACGCTGTATATAGGTGCGGTGTATACAGGATATGGGTGGACACGCTGTATATAGGTGCGGTGTTTACAGGATATGGGTGGACACACTGTATATAGGTGCGGTGTATACAGGATATGGGTGGACACACTGTATATAGGTGCGGTGTATACAGGATATGGGTGGACACACTGTATATAGGTGCGGTGTATACAGGATATGGGTGGACACACTGTATATAGGTGCGGTGTATACAGGATATAGGTGGACACACTGTATATAGGTGCGGTGTATACAGGATATGGGTGGACACACTGTATATAGGTGCGGTGTATACAGGATATAGGTGGACACACTGTATATAGGTGCGGTGTATACAGGATATGGGTGGACACACTGTATATAGGTGCGGTGTATACAGGAGATATGTGGACACACTGTATATAGGTGCGGTGTATACAGGATATGGGTGGACACACTGTATATAGGTGCGGTGTATACAGGATATGGGTGGACACACTGTATATAGGTGCGGTGTATATAGGATATGGGGAGACACACTGTATATAGGTGCGGTGTATACAGGATATAGGTGGACACACTGTATATAGGTGCCGTGTATACAGGATATAGGTGGACACACTGTATATAGGTGCGGTGTATACAGGATATGGGTGGACACGCTGTATATAGGTGCGGTGTATACAGGCTATGGGTGGACACACTGTATATAGGTGCGGTGTATACAGGATATGGGTGGACACACTGTATATAGGTGCGGTATACCCAGGATATGGGTGGACACACTGTATATAGGTGCGGTGTACACAGGATATGGGTGGACACACTGTATATAGGTGCGGTGTATACAGGATATGGGTGGACACACTGTATATAGGTGCGGTGTATACAGGATATGGGTGGATACACTGTATATAGGTGCGGTGTATACAGGATATGGGTGGACACACTGTATATAGGTGCGGTGTATACAGGATATGGGTGGACACGCTGTATATAGGTGCGGTGTATACAGGATATGGGTGGACACGCTGTATATAGGTGCGGTGTATACAGGATATGGGTGGACACGCTGTATATAGGTGCGGTGTATACAGGATATGGGTGGACACGCTGTATATAGGTGCGGTGTATACAGGATATGGGTGGACACGCTGTATATAGGTGCGGTGTATACAGGATATGGGTGGACACGCTGTATATAGGTGCGGTGTATACAGGAGATGGGTGGACACACTGTATATAGGTGCGGTGTATACAGGAGATGGGTGGACACACTGTATGTATAAGTGAGCAGCAGCGATCTTCCCTCGGCTCTTACGCCGGTCGGTGCGTGTGGGCTGCAGAGCAAATTCCCGACACATGACATAATGATCTAACACATGGTACAGATCCGGGGGTCCCGTGTGCGGTGTGATTGTCATGGACCCTTACCACAATCATCTCTCGCCCTTACGTTGTCTTCTTCTTTCTGCAGCGTTCTTGCCTCCATCAACCCCGAGGCGGTCATCCCACGACTAAACTACATGTCCTTTACCAATATCGGCTTAAGCGGCTTCATCCCCAACGGAGTTGACTTGAGCATGGAAGCGAACGCCATTGCCTTGAAGTATCTGAGCGAGTCTCAGCTGACACAGCTGTCTCTGAACCACGCGAGCAAAAACAAAGCCCCGGATTCCTCCTCCCTTCACAATCTCTTCTCTGGGAACCCGGAGAGGAGCGCGGCGGGGCTGAGTGTAATCTCCCTAAACAACATGTCCTTTGCCACTAAGAAATACTTGAAGCGCTATAACCTGATAGAGAGTAATGACAGCAGCGACGACGAGGCCGACTCGTCCTGCGACAACCGCTGCACAAGTGACAGCCGCATGGGAAGACGCTGCGGACTGTCCCCCGATGTTGCCCTCAGTAACGGCAGTCTGGAGTTTATTCCTCAACCCAGATCAAACCTGGAGATTTCGGCCGTGGTGAACTACGCGGAGGTGAATACCCTAAGAAACATAACCAACGAGGTATCCAGGAAGGCGCCGGCATCTGGGGAGGCCTCTCTGCGCTTCTTCAAAGATCTGAACCCCAAAACAAAACTTACATCAGGAAAGGGACCGTTCACTGCACACCCCGAAAAGGAGAATGGAAGAAGCCCCCCGCTATTCACTGAAAGGGAGTCTGCCAAAAAAGGCCCCGGCAGCTCAACGGGAGACATCTTGGATGTCAACAGACTTCGCCAGCTTCCAAAACTATTCTGAGCGATTTTACCGGATCTCTTGCACGACTAGAACCGAAAATATTCCTTCCTATGGAAGTAAACGGCGGCAGAGCGGATCTGATCACCGCGCGCACGTCCTCATTACTGCGCTCCCTGAGGTTTTACGCTCTATGGTCCTATTGGAACATAATAGGACACGTTCCCTCATTTGATGTAAATGGTTCGACTGTGACGTCTGGATGAAAAGTATCGTCATGTGTCCTTAGTCTGGGACAATGTCTGCACCTCCTCTAGGGGCTGTACATTGGAACGCAGTGTGAAAGCGGCCTGATATAGAGAACCCCAAATCCAATCTCCATTTAGTGGTCCTATTGGGGCTTCCGGCCTAAAGCCCCCCGCAAATCGGGTTTTGAATGTATGCGCCGACGAGGCCATTGACTATAATGGTGCAGATGGAGTCACCGTGTGCTCTGTCGTGCGCCATTTTCGGGAGTATACGCCTATTGGAGGAGGACACCCAGATGGCGTCTAGAACGTCTGGGTGTCTGTCTCCAGTAAGTGTACACACCCCAAAATGGCGCATGAGCGAGCACACGGTGATGCCGCGTTTGCACCATTATAGTCAATGGCCCCATCGGCTTATACGTCCAACTCCATTTTGCGGGGGGTTTCGATGGAAGCCCCGATGGGTCCACCGAACGTAAATAAGAATACAGTGTGAAAGGCCCCTTTTTAAAGAGCTAGTCCAGGGGTGGTAGACATATTTTGGATCGGACTCCATGCGGGAGCTCAGGGTGGCACAGGGGATTTAGGCTGGAGCTAGATGGCAATTTTGGACGCCAAAGATCGTTTTTTGCCTCTGCTACATCGCAGACCCGCGGGGTATTCTGACCAGGTCATAAAAAATAAAATCCAACTGGTTCTGAATTCCTGTGACTTGCCCATACGGTTGTATTACCCTGCGGGTCCCGATGCCGCACCCTTCCCCCGCATGATGTCGCCACAGCATAATCTTTAGCGTCCCGGACAGAGTTATCATCCGGCCCGAAATCCTCGCCCCCCTCTCCTGTGGATTGTGGGCAGGTTTTCATGTTCCTTTTTATAAACAAGGATCCGTACTGTAATGAATTGGACTTTTTATATCCGGTTTACGACCGTCCCAGGACAAACGACCGCGCGCAACATTCAGGTCCTGTATAATCCAGTCCTTCCATTATCCAGACCGCTGAGCCCTCGGATTATGTTACCTGACCGCGTAATGTCTACTAATGATGAGATGCCACGCAGCCGTTCACATATTGCACTTGTATTTCTGGTGTGTGGTGTTTTAGTTTTTTTTTTTTGTGTGCGTGATTGTTACATTTTTATCCAAATTGCGATATCTATATGTACTAGAGTCCAATTTTATTATTTAAATTCTGTTTTTATATATATATGTATTTGTTTTATTTTTTTTTCTTTGATAATAAATATTTTATATTTTTTAATAAAGATCAAGAAATTTTAATGTAACTTTTTGTTTTATTTTTATAATATAACAATAGAATAAAAGAATATTTGCTTAAAGAACCACTCCAGTGTATGTATGTATGTATGTATGTATGTATGTATATATAAAATATAATATAAAAATAAATAAAATATATTATTTATATATATACCTACCACTGGAGTGTTGCTTTAAATATAAGTCCCCTGCCCCTGGTCTTATACTTACCTGCCACCGTCTTCATCTTTTTACAGCTTTGTTCCAGTCGGTCTCCGGCGATTTGTGACCCAGCGTTTCATGGAAGCGTTGGCGGCTGGAAGACACAGCTCAATACAACTCTATGAGAGCCTCATTCTGGCTCTTATAGATTTGTACTGAGCGTTTGTGACGTAACTTCTGACTTCTCAGAAGTTAGTCATCACAAGATGGCGCCGCGGGACCAGAGAGATGCCAAAAACAATGAAGCTGCTCGAGGGGGAGTATATATGACAGGGGGAAGGGGGGCTAATGTTTAAAGTGCCACTCAAGCGCTGTAAAAAAGCCCCCGCTGGACTGGTGCTTGAATGGTAGAGTTCGTATAGTACCGAAACGTGCTGTGTATACATATACTGGACTCCACGTGACAATATTTGTGTCTCTGCTGCTTTTTGAGTTACGGCTCATGTTTGGTAATATCCAATAATCCACCACAACTATATTTTAAAGGGTATTTCTTCGGCGCTCCATTGGGAGACCCAGACGATTGGGTGTATAGCTACTGCCTCCGGAGGCCACACAAAGCATTACACTAAAAAGTGTAAGGCCCCTCCCCTTCTGGCTATACACCCCCAGTGGGATCACTGGCTCACCAGTTTTCTGCTTTGTGCGAAGGAGGTCAGACATCCACGCATAGCTCCACTGTTTAGTCAGCAGTAGCTGCTGACTATATCGGATGGAAGAAAAGAGGGCCCATATGGGGCCCCCAGCATGCTCCCTTCTCACCCCACTTGTGGTTTGTAAGGTTGAGGTACCCATTGCGGGTACGGAGGCTGGAGCCCACATGCTGTTTTTCCTTCCCCATCCCCCTGAAGGGCTCTGAGGAAGTGGGATCTTACCGGCCACCAAGCCCTGAGGCCGGGCTCCATCCACAGACCCATAGAACCTGCTGGATGTGGAGCGGGAGTGCCGTTCAGGGACAAGGCCCTGCAACTTTCAGGTACTCTGTGTCCCCGTATGGCAGGCCACGCACACCCCAGGCTTGCTGGGTGTGCTAGTGCGCCGGGGACTGTAGCGCTGTGCGCTGGGCTTATAGTCCCCGCAGATTACTGGGGGACTTTATGTGTGTGGATCGCCGCGCCGACCGCCCCTGGAGCGGCGGCGCAGCTGCGACTTGTAGTGCGCCGGGGACGCGCCGACCGCGCTTTTACGGCGGCGGCGCTTCTAACTTTAGTCCCCGGCTTTCTGCGGCCTAGCTCCGCTTCGTTAACGCCCCCCACCCTGTCAATCAGGGTAGGGGAGAGACGTTGTTCAATCGGCAGCGCCGAGGGCTGGAGCACGATTTACATGCTCCAGCCCTCTCACTGAGCACAGTAGGACACAGGCTTCGCGCTTTTTCTCTGTGCACGCCCTAGGCCCGCCCCCAGGCTTGCAGCTCCCCAGGACGCCGGCAGCCATTATACACATGCAGTCTGGCTGGAGAACGGACGCAGGCTCTGGGGGACCCAGGCTAGGGGTTTCTGGCGACCACACACCCGCGCTAAGCGGGCGGTAAGCAGCACATACGTGCGGCCCCACTAGTGCCACAGTGTTATATTTTTCGCTGTACCATAGACACTGCTGTGTCTAGATATATTTATATACTGCACTGTAAGGTCGCTTCTTGGCTGTACACCCTATATTGCTTTGAGGAGACAACAGCATGTCATCCGCAAAACGCAAGGGTGCCAAGGCACGGGCTGTATACATTGCTTGTACAGCATGTGGGGCTAATCTACCAGCAGGCTCCAACGACTCTCATTGTGTGCAATGTTCAGTCCCAGTGGCACTTCGTCAGCCAGAGCCTATTGTGGTGGTAGCCCAGGCAGAGGCGCCTGTGAACCCTGCCCCGGTGACGGGGACAGAATTTGCAGTCTTTGCTGATAAAATGTCTGTGACTATGACAAAAATCCTGGAGACCTTGCAGTCCAGGCCAGTTGCTCAGACCATAGACACTGCTGTGTCTATGTTCCCCGGTCCCCCTCAGTTGGAACTAATCCGTACTTCAAGGGGGTCCCAGGCATCACAGGCTGAGGGCTCTGACTCCGATGACAGTCCCAGTCCGCCTAAGCGAGCTCGCTGGGAGAGACCCTCCACGTCATCACGCGGATCAGGGTCTCAGCGAGAAGGGTCCCTATATGAGGGTTCAGAGGTGGGTGATCAGGAGTCTTGTCCTGACGCCGCACTCAATTTGGATACGCCAGATGGTGACGCCATGGTAAATGACCTTATAGCGGCCATCAATAGGCTGTTGGATATTTTTCCCCCAGCCCCTTCAGCAGAGGAGGCAGCTGCCCAGCAGGAGAAATTCCATTTTCTGTATCCCAAGCGTAAATTGAGTACTTTTCTGGACCACTCTGACTTCAGAGAATCCATCCAGAAACACAATACTTATCCGGACAAGCGTTTTTCTAAACGCCTTAAGGATACACGTTATCCTTTTCCCCCTGACGTGGTCAAACGCTGGACCCAGTGTCCAAAAGTGGACCCTCCAATATCCAGGCTTGCAGCTAGATCCATAGTTGCAGTGGAGGATGGGGCTTCACTTAAAGATGCCAATGACAGACAGATGGACCTTTGGTTGAAATCTGTCTATGAAGCTATCGGCGCGTCGTTTGCTCCAGCATTCGCGGCCGTGTGGGCGCTCCAAGCTATTTCAGCTGGTCTGGCACAGGTGGACTCTCTCATACGTCCAGCAGTGCCGCAAGTGGCGTCCCTAACTACGCAAATGTCTGCGTTTGCGACCTACGCTATCAATGCGGTACTGGACTCTACGAGCCGTACCTCAATGGCATCAGCCAACTCTGTAGTTTTGCGCAGAGCCTTGTGGTTAAAGGAATGGAAAGCAGATTCTGCTTCTAAAAAATGTTTAACCAGCTTGCCATTATCTGGAGACAGACTGTTTGGTGAGCAATTGGCGGAAATCATTAAACAGTCCAAAGGTAAGGACTCCTCCTTACCCCAGCCCAGATCAAGCAAACCTCCACAGAGGAAGTGGCAGTCAAAGTTTCGGTCCTTTCGAGGCTCGGGCAAGCCCCAATTCTCCTCGTCCAAAGGGACTCAGAAAGAGCAAAGGAGCTCTGATTCCTGGCGGGCTCACTCACGCCCCAAGAAAGCAACCGGAGGTACCGCTTCCAAGGCGGCTGCCTCATGACTTTCGGCCGCCTCCCTCCGCATCCTCGGTCGGTGGCAGGCTCTCCCGCTTTTGCGACATTTGGCTGCCACAGGTCAAAGACCGGTGGGTAACAGACATTTTGTCTCACGGGTACAGGATAGAGTTCAGTACTCGGCCTCCGCCTCGGTTCTTCAGAACTTCCCCACATCCCGACCGAGCAGATGCCCTTCTGCAGGCGGTGAATTCTCTAAGAGCAGAAGGAGTGGTGGTCCCTGTTCCTCTTCAGGAACGAGGTCAAGGTTTTTACTCCAATCTCTTTGTGGTGCCAAAAAAGGACGGCTCATTCCGTCCTGTTCTGGACCTAAAACTGCTCAACAAGCATGTGAACGCCAGGCGGTTCCGGATGGAATCCCTCCGCTCAGTCATTGCCTCAATGTCTCAAGGAGATTTCCTAGCATCAATAGACATCAAAGATGCTTATCTCCACGTGCCGATTGCTACAGAGCACCAACGTTTTCTACGCTTCGTGATAGGAGACGACCATCTTCAGTTCGTAGCTCTGCCATTTGGTCTGGCGACAGCCCCACGGGTGTTCACCAAGGTCATGGCGGCAGTGGTAGCAGTCTTGCACTCTCAGGGACACTCTGTGATCCCTTACTTGGACGATCTACTTGTCAAGGCACCCTCTCAGGAGGCATGCCAACTCAGCCTGAATGTTGCACTGGAGACTCTCCAGACGTTCGGGTGGATCATCAACTTCTCAAAGTCAAATCTGTCACCGACCCAATCACTAACGTATCTTGGCATGGAGTTTCATACTCTCTCAGCGATAGTTAAGCTTCCGCTGGACAAGCAGAGGTCACTACAGACTGGGGTGCAGGCTCTCCTTCAAAGTCAGTCGCACTCCTTAAGACGCCTCATGCACTTCCTCGGGAAGATGGTGGCGGCAATGGAAGCGGTTCCGTTTGCGCAGTTTCATCTGCGCCCACTTCAAGGGACATTCTCCGCCAATGGGACGGGAAGTCAACATCCCTGGACAGGAAAGTCTCCCTTTCCCAGACGACCAAGGACTCTCTGCAGTGGTGGCTTCTTCCCACCTCATTATCACAGGGAAGATCCTTCCTACCACCGTCTTGGGCGGTGGTCACGACAGACGCGAGTCTGTCAGGATGGGGAGCAGTTTTTCTCCACCACAGGGCTCAGGGTACGTGGACTCAGCAGGAGTCCACCCTTCAGATCAATGTTCTGGAAATCAGAGCTGTGTATCTTGCCCTACTAGCCTTCCAGCAGTGGCTGGAAGGAAGGCAGATCCGAATTCAGTCGGACAACTCCACAGCGGTGGCATACATCAACCACCAAGGGGGGACACGCAGTCGGCAAGCCTTCCAGGAAGTCCGGCGGATTCTGATGTGGGTGGAAGCCACGGCCTCCACCATATCCGCAGTTCACATCCCCGGCGTAGAAAACTGGGAAGCAGACTTCCTCAGTCGCCAGGGCATGGACGCAGGGGAATGGTCCCTTCACCCAGACGTGTTTCAGGAAATCTGTCGCCGATGGGGAAGGCCGGACGTCGACCTCATGGCGTCCCGGCACAACAACAAGGTCCCAACCTTCATGGCACGGTCTCGCGATCAAAGAGCGCTGGCGGCAGACGCCCTAGTGCAAGATTGGTCGCAGTTCCGGCTCCCTTATGTGTTTCCACCTCTGGCACTCTTGCCCAGAGTGCTACGCAAGATCAGATCCGATTGCAGCCGCGTCATACTCGTCGCCCCAGACTGGCCGAGGAGGGCGTGGTATCCGGATCTGTGGCAGCTCACGGTCGGCCAACCGTGGGCACTACCAGACCGACCAGACTTACTGTCCCAAGGGCCGTTTTTCCATCGGAATTCTGCGGCCCTGAACCTGACTGTGTGGCCATTGAGTCCTGGATCCTAGCGTCTTCAGGATTGTCCCAAGGGGTCGTTGCCACCATGAGACAGGCTAGGAAGCCCACGTCCGCTAAGATCTACCACAGAACGTGGAGGATATTCTTATCCTGGTAAGGTCAGGTCTCGGCGCTATCCGTCTTTTTTCAGAGGCGTTTGGCACGCCTTCCTAAGGTGCGCACGTTCCTACAGGGGGTTTGCCATATCGTACCCCCGTACAAGCGGCCGTTAGATCCATGGGATCTGAACAGGGTACTAGTTGCCCTCCAGAAGCCGCCCTTCGAGCCTCTGAGGGAGGTTTCACTTTCTAGACTATCAGAAAGTGGCTTTTCTGGTAGCGATCACATCTCTTCGGAGAGTGTCTGAGCTGGCAGCGCTATCATCCAAGGCTCCCTTCCTGGTCTTCCACCAGGACAAGGTAGTGCTGCGCCCCATTCAGGAGTTTCTCCCGAAGGTGGTATCCTCTTTTCATCTTAATCAGGATATCTCTTTGCCTTCGTTTTGTCCTCATGCAGTTCATCGGTATGAGAAGGATTTACATTTGTTGGATCTGGTGAGAGCACTCAGAATCTACATTTCCCGCACGGCGCCCTTGCGCCGTTCGGATGCACTCTTTGTCCTTGTCGCTGGTAAGCGCAAAGGGTCGCAGGCTTCTAAGGCCACCCTGGCTCGATGGATCAAAGAACCAATTCTTGAAGCTTACCGTTCTGCTGGGCTTCCGGTTCCATCAGGGCTGAAGGCCCATTCTACCAGAGCCGTGGGTGCGTCCTGGGCATTGCGACACCAGGCTACGGCTCAACAGGTGTGCCAGGCAGCTACCTGGTCGAGTCTGCACACTTTCACCAAACATTATCAGGTGCATACCTATGCTTCGGCGGACGCCAGCCTAGGTAGAAGAGTCCTGCAGGCGGCAGTTGCCTCCCCGTAGGGGAGGGCTGTCTTCGCAGCTCTAACATGAGGTATTTCTTTACCCACCCAGGGACAGCTTTTGGACGTCCCAATCGTCTGGGTCTCCCAATGGAGCGCCGAAGAAGAAGGGAATTTTGTTACTTACCGTAAATTCCTTTTCTTCTAGCTCCTATTGGGAGACCCAGCACCCGCCCTGTTGTCCTTCGGGATTTTTGGTTTTTTCGGGTACACATGTTGTTCATGTTGAACGGTTTTTCAGTTCTCCGATGTTACTCGGAGTGAATTTGTTTAAACCAGTTATTGGCTTTCCTCCTTCTTGCTTTTGCACTAAAACTGGTGAGCCAGTGATCCCACTGGGGGTGTATAGCCAGAAGGGGAGGGGCCTCACACTTTTTAGTGTAATGCTTTGTGTGGCCTCCGGAGGCAGTAGCTATACACCCAATCGTCTGGGTCTCCCAATAGGAGCTAGAAGAAAAGGAATTTACGGTAAGTAACAAAATTCCCTTCTTCTGGGATCGGCATGTTAATGACTCCTCTATAGGAGCAGAAATCAGCTAATTGGAGGGGGTTCCACTCGCTAAAACCCCACTGATAGCTGATTGGCAGCAGCTGGATACAACATGGCTCTGTATACTGTTTAGTAGCTTTTCTACAGCTCTGCTCCTATTGACATTAATGGGACACTAGTGGCCACTCCATGTACTGCACCCTAATAGTGTATGGAGCGGTGCTTTTCCGCTCTGTATAGACTACCCCCGCCTGGGCAGATATCGGCTGATCGGTGTCAGACCCCTCCCCCTTCTTCTGATTGATCTGATATTGATGACCTTTCCTATGTATAGATCCTCAATGTTTAGTCCTAGACAATAATGGAAAGTGCAGGAAATTATGGCAAGTATACGTATACATCCCATACGTTTTATTTTGTCTTCCTATTTGCCATTCTTGTACATAGGGGATCAAACTCATGTTACTGGAACTACACCTCTTGCCGAGGGTTACCAATGGCATACACCTATCCTCAATCAACCCCCGATCCCTCCCCCTCCATACACCTATCCTCAATCAACCCCCGATCCCTCCCCCTCCATACACCTATCCTCAATCAACCCCCGATCCCTCCCTCCATACACCTATCCTCAATCAACCCCCGATCCCTCCCTCTCCATGCACCTATCCTCAATCAACCCCCGATCCCTCCCTCTCCATGCACCTATCCTCAATCAACCCCCAATCCCTCCCCCTCCATGCACCTATCCTCAATCAACCCCCGATCCCTCTCTCCAGACACCAATCCTCAATCAACCCCTGATCCCTCCCTCTCCATACACCTATCCTCAATCAACCCCCGATCCCTCCCTCTCCATGCACCTATCCTCAATCAACCCCCGATCCCTCCCTCTCCATGCACCTATCCTCAATCAACCCCCGATCCCTCTCTCCAGACACCAATCCTCAATCAACCCCTGATCCCTCCCCCTCCATGCACCTATCCTCAATCAACCCCCGATCCCTCCCTCTCCATGCACCTATCCTCAATCAACCCCCGATCCCTCCCTCTCCATGCACCTATCCTCAATCAGCCCCCGATCCCTCCCTCTCCATGCACCTATCCTCAATCAACCCCCAATCCCTCCCCCTCCACGCACCTTTCCTCAATCAACCCCCCATCCCTCCCCCTCCATACACCTATCCTCAATCAACCCCCCCATCCCTCCCCCTCCATACACCTATCCTCAATCAACCCCCGATCCCTCCCTCTCCATGCACCTATCCTCAATCAACCCCCGATCCCTCCCTCTCCATGCACCTATCCTCAATCAACCCCCGATCCCTCCCCCTCCATGCACCTATCCTCAATCAACCCCCGATCCCTCCCCCTCCATACACCTATCCTCAATCAACCCCCGATCCCTCTCTCCAGACACCAATCCTCAATCAACCCCTGATCCCTCCCTCTCCATACACCTATCCTCAATCAACCCCCGATCCCTCCCTCTCCATGCACCTATCCTCAATCAACCCCCGATCCCTCCCTCTCCATGCACCTATCCTCAATCAACCCCCGATCCCTCCCTCTCCATGCACCTATCCTCAATCAACCCCCGATCCCTCCCCCTCCACGCACCTTTCCTCAATCAACCCCCCATCCCTCCCCCTCCATACACCTATCCTCAATCAACCCCCCATCCCTCCCCCTCCATACACCTATCCTCAATCAACCCCCGATCCCTCCCTCTCCATGCACCTATCCTCAATCAACCCCCGATCCCTCCCCCTCCATGCACCTATCCTCAATCAACCCCCGATCCCTCCCCCTCCATACACCTATCCTCAATCAACCCCCGATCCCTCCCCCTCCATACACCTATCCTCAATCAACCCCCGATCCCTCCCCCTCCATACACCTATCCTCAATCAACCCCCGATCCCTCCCCCTCCATACACCTATCCTCAATCAACCCCCGATCCCTCCCCCTCCATACACCTATCCTCAATCAACCCCCGATCCCTCCCCCTCCATACACCTATCCTCAATCAACCCCCGATCCTTCCCCCTCCATACACCTGTGCAAGGTGTTCCCTAACAACAAAAGTTATTCCCTAAACATAGGCCCCGTAAAATTCATTGTCTATAGGACTGCCATGTACAGTCCTATAGACAATGTGTGGCGCTGAATCAAATCGTGCACTTCCATTAATGGGGCTGCAGATCCCCCATTCTCTGCATTTCAAAGCCCCAATATTAGACTCTGTGGTGGTCCCAGTAGTCAGATTTCAAGCGAACAGTAAGTTATTCCCCTATACTATGGATAGGGAATATTTTTATTTATTTTTTTTGGTGGGGATAACCCTTTAATCTAGGGTGTAAGAGCAATTTCAAGCCTTTTTCACTTACAGGATTCTTCCTAAACTCTGTTGGTGGCAGGACTGGCAAAGCCAACAACATAGAAAGTGGCACTCCTGAACGGTGACCTTTGGGGACATGTAGCGTGACCAGTCTGCAATGATGGCTACTGATGTATTCAGGTGCAGAGGGAAGGACCCTTCGTCGCTATAAGCACTGACACAAACCTTTGTAATATCTCCTCTTCCAGCCCTGCTCGTTACTAATTGCCTCCTGCCTGCTTGATCGCTGGCCAAGAAGCGGATCTACAATCAGCCATCACTTTCATGCAAATAAGATTTAATACCATCTTAAATGGCTTGTTCCAAAAATGACTTTACTGTTCTAAAAATACCTAATTCCCTGCAGATAACGCACTTCCCTGATCATTAGCCACAAGGTCGTGTATTCTTCTACCACTGGAAAGGTTTAATAGGACAGGACGGGCTATGGAAAAAAGAAAAAAGGACGAAATACAACGCCTGATTTGAGAAAGTCGCCTCATAAAGACTTCATCTAAAAATAACATTCTCTTCATCGGGTCTGTTCCATCTCCAGCGTTTCCTGCCGGGAGAGGAAGTGGCCGGAGCCGCCATCATTTCCTGGATGTAACCTAAACATCAGGGTCTCGCTGGGGACCGAGCGCCATCCACAGAGCGCCTGCATAGTGAGCGCCATCCACAGAGCGCCTGCATAGTGAGCGCCTGCATAGTGAGCGCCTGCATAGTGAGCGCCTGCATAGTGAGCGCCTGCATAGTGAGCGGCAGACGGCGTTACCCCAGCATGATGAGCCGCACGGACGGGGGCACCGAGCACCCCGATAACCGTCCTCCCTCCCTGCTCCGTTCTGCAACCGTCCCGATTGTTATAGCCATATGTCTCTATACAATGCTGGCCGGACCATAAGACCCCCTCCCCCAGAATGTTGGGGTCCATTTTTTTTCTTTTATACTCTTATTGGTAAAATTGGTTATTTTTTAGGCATGTATTGTAGTAAAACGCACCAAATTGATTGGCACATTTGTAAAAAGTTTGGTGCATACTAAATCCATGTGTCAAATCTAAGCCCATCGGCTGGGGTGATGTGCATCAGAATAAATGGCAAATTTGTCACTGCAAAAAAACAATCAAAACCGAAAAGTAGCTAATTATTTGTGCCAAAATATGCAACTTTTTTTTTTTCTCTCCGACACAAAGCCCACAATCAATTCCAAGATTGTGAGAGCGAGAGATATACAAATATAATGTTTCTCTATTTTTAATATATATCTTTATTCTATTTACATTATATATTTACTCTATATTTAATATATATTTATATTTAATATATATATTTTTTTATATATATATATATATATATTTTTTATTTCTTTTTATTATAAAATATATATATATGTATATATATAGTGTGTGTATGTATATATGTGTGTATATATATATATATATATATATATAATAAAAATATATATATAATAAAAATATATATATATTTTATTTATTTTTTTATAACATCAGATTCAGAAACCTTTTTAGGCTACTTTCTCACCAGTTTTTTTTTTTTGCATCAGTCACAATCTGTCTTTTGACTGTTGTAATGGATCCGTCGCAGATCGTGTTTAAAACTGATCCGACGGATTTTTTATATGGCAAAGGTCATTTGCCATTGAAAACCTAGAGAGAGAGAGAGACTTTTTCTGACCAGGAAGGAATTTACACATCTGAGCATGCTCGGTTACTAAAAGGCGGATCCGTTGCCGGAATCCGTCAATTGACGGATTGCGACGGACCCTCTGCTCATAGGCTTCCATTATAACAAATGACGGACGCTGACGGATCCATCGCTCAGTTTTTTTTGATGCACGCAAAAAACATTCATGTGGATATTGGCTCAGTCGGCAGGCCAAACACTTTTCGATGGATCCGTCGCACGATGGATGAAACACAAGGCCATCCATCGCTATCTGCCGCTAATACAACTCAATGAACAGCGCTGGATCAGTTTTTTTCACAAAACGACGGATTGCGACTGATTGCAAAAAAGCTGATGTGTGAAAGGGCCTTAAGGCCACTTTACACGCTATGACATTGCTAAAGCGATGTCGTTGGGGGTCACGGAATCTGTGACGCACATCCGGTCGCGGTAGCAATGTCGTTGCGTGTGACACCTATGAGTGATTTTGAATCGTCGCAAAAACGTTCAAAATCGCTAATCGGTGACATGCCCGCCTAATCTCAATTATCGTCGCTGCAGCAGTAACGATGGTGTTCGTTGTTCCTGCGGCAGCACACATCGCTGTGTGTGACACCGCAGGAGCGAGGAACATCTCCTTACCTGCGGCCGCCGGCAATGCGGAAGGAAGGAGGTGGGCGGGATGTTCCGGCCGCTCATCTCCGCCCCTCCTCTTCTATTGGGTGGCCGCTTAGTGACGTCGCTGTGACGCCGAACGAACCGCCCCCTTAGAAAGGAGGCGGATTGCCGGTCACAGCGACGTCGCTAGGCAGGTAAGTGGCAGGTAAGTATGTGTGACGGGTCTGCGCGATTGTGTGCGCCACGGGTAGCGATTTGCCCGTGACGCACAAACGATGGGGGCGGGTACCCACGCTAGCGATATTGCAGTGTCTAAAGCGGCCTTTAGTCTGTGTTCCTACATAGTGAAAGTGCAGAAGACTGTCCGCTGCATACAGACCTGCGGAAAATTGTCATTTGAGCACAAATTTTATCCTTTCCAACTGATAAAATGTGGCTTTGATATCGCCTTCATATTGATAAATTGGAGGTCTGCGGTTCATACATTTATTGGGAAGAACACCTGTGTCTGTCAGTGTCCGGAGAATATTTTGATCCAATACAACTTGTTGGTTTTGTCAGACTAGAGCTTCAGATACGATGATTTGGAGAAATATAATAGTTAAAAATATATATATATATAATAGTTTTTTGTAATGTGAGCAGTCATTATGTACTGTATGTACAGCATTGGAGAAGGCAGAAACAGTTAAATAAGGTGTCTGTGTATATAATATATATTTTTGCTTCCTCCTAAGGCCGGTTTCACACATCCGGCTTTTTGCCGTTTTGCCGGATCCGGCGCTCTCCCGTACAGTTAATACAGTACAATGACAGCGCAACAAGCGCCGGTCACGTGCTGTCATGTGACCGGCGCATGTGACCCGGAAGTTACAGCGCTGTCATTGTACTGTATTATCTGTACGGGAGAGCGCCGGATCCGGCAAAACGGCAAAAAGCCGGATGTGTGAGACCGGCCTTACCTGTAACCTTAAAAAAAAAAAAAAAACGGAGCACAATAATCAAATTCTTTCAATGTGATTTATTAGATCATCGGCTGTTCCAGCGGTACCAGTGCTGTTCCAGATGTTTATTTCGATCTAACATAACTTAGCAGTATGGTCACACTAAAGCTTCTGATGCATTGGTTTGGAGAAATTATAATTGTTTGTATTTGTATTGTGTGCAATCATTAAATTCTGTATGTACAGCATTGGAGAAGGCAGCAACAGTACAAAAAGGTGTCTGTCTGTGTATAATTATGTATTTCTGCTTTCTCTGTACCTGTGACTGCACAATCCTCTCCAGTATTTTGTAGTTTCCTGAGCGTCTGCTGTAAGAACACAGTATGCTTTCTATAAAAGGCCACATAATCCTAATGAGAAGGCTCCAGCTTTCTTTTTAGCTATGTGCTTGCTTTCAAAGAATAGAAGCCG
Organism: Anomaloglossus baeobatrachus; assembly: GCF_048569485.1. NCBI lineage: Eukaryota > Metazoa > Chordata > Amphibia > Anura > Aromobatidae > Anomaloglossus > Anomaloglossus baeobatrachus. Next base: position 248,403,574 of record NC_134360.1, on the reverse strand, counting down.
TTACAGTAAAGGGCTGAAAATTCCTAAAGTCCCTGATAATTATAGCAGCTGATTAAAATGATGAATGACGCCAAATCGATGAATCTGCAGGTGAATCTCTAAGGGGTACTTTGCACGTTGCGACATTGCTACTGTGATGTCGTCGGGGTCAAATCGAAAGTGACGCACATCCGGCGCCGGTAACGACGTTGCAACGTGTAAAACCTAGATGCACCGATAATCGATCGCAAAAGCGTCGTAAATCGGCGATCTGCGTAGTGTCGGTCATTTCCATAATTTCGCTGCAGCGACAGGTACGATGTTGTTCCTCGTTCCTGCGGCAGCATACATCGCTGTGTATGAAGCCGCAGGAGCGAGGAACATCTCCTTACCTGCCTCCACCGGCTATGCGGAAGGAAGGAGGTGGGCTCATCTTCGCCCCTCCGCTTCTATTGGCCGCCTGCCGTGTGACGCGGCACGACCCGCCCCCTTCAGAAGGAGGCGGATCGCCGGCCAGAGCGACATCGCAGGGCAGGTAAGTGCGTGCGAAGCTGCCGTAGCGATAATGTTCTCTACGGCAGCTATGAAAATATCGCATGTGCGATGGGGGCGGGGACTATCGCGCTCGGCATCGCTATTATCGTCTAGCGATGTCGCAGCGTGCAAAGTACCCCTAAGGGTCATGGACACGTTATTACGGATTGGTGTCATGTATGAGTGCAGGCCATATACATGAGTGGACTTGGACGGGACCTTCCCTGTCCCCCCAAAAACACGTGGTCCAATTCATAGCATTCTACTGACATATTCTCCCCTAGGAGCATTGATTTTTAGGGAGGACTATGGTGGGAAGTAGTGTGACTTCAGTTTTTGGTAATATGGCACTGAATGCCGCCATACAGACTCGTAGACCGCGCAACACGGAGGCAACAGATGGCAAACGCTGCAACGTTTCTAATAAAAACCAATTGCAAAAATACTTCTAGAGTCACAAATACCTTAATGGCTTAAAGTAAAACAAAAATGCCCCCAAAGGTGGAGAACCCTAGACTTTCAGCAGCAATCCGATAATTCAGAATATCAGGAATTTTCCACCTTCTTACCAATATCCCTAAAACGTCTTCTTCCTCTCGAAACCCCTGACGACAGCTCCCCCCGACCTCCCGAGTCTCCAGCCGTACAAGAACGAGCCGGCGAGGTTTATAAGTATTTAAGGTAAAAATAAAATGCAATAATGGAGCGTCACACTTCATTACTATTCATTACTTTCTGGGGAAAGATCTGCCGGCTCCGGCCGCAAAAAGAGGCCTTTTCATGTTTCCTTTTGCCTTTGTTGCCCAAGCAAGGAATAGTGGGAAATTGAAAGATTTTGGCGTCCCAGCATTAAATAGTTATATTTAATCTCTCAACATTTAAAAAAATGACCTGGAAATAGTCGATAAGAACTTCTCAAGTTTTAGGAAAAAAAAAAGCTCCCGGGGTTCTGTCCAATGTATGGTCCAAGCACAATCATGGCTGGAGGAATAGATCACATTGCTCCTCGGAGGCGGTACCAGAGGATGACCAAGGAGCAAACGGCAACCAACCAGATTCCAGGCGTAATTGTATTGGATCATACTAGTACAGTAATCTGTACTCCAGGGTGTGGCACTATAGTGTGCACAAGGTTTCGGCACACTTATTGGACTATTCTTTCCTCTACAAACTGAATTTGGGGCTTATTGAGCAGAACTTTTCAGATATCTGGCATCCAATGAAGCATATCAGCAGCCCCTTTCATATTTATCAACTCATGAGTCATGAGATGTCTGTGAGGCTCACAAAAAAGGGCAGACCTGAACCTTGTTAAGTGTTGGGAACTTAGTGGAAAGCTGCACTTCTCCAATCCTTTCGCTTTTATAAACACTTTCAAGAAAACCAAAAAAAATTCTCAAGGCTCTAATTTTTTCTGCAGCAGCCTCCAATTAACATTATTATGAATTTAGCATGCCCTAAGTGGCTGGTCCTGGTGCTGTGCCTGGTGCTGTAGCTCTGTTCCATTCAAATCTATGGGACTGAGCTGCAAAAACAGACACAGTTCCATGTTCAGCACTTTGGGGGGGATGGGGGAATATGACCAGACTGATGTTTTGTACGGTCTTGAATCCATGCAAAATTTTTAAGATGCTCTTTGTATCAGAAATTTAAATCTATGCCAGCCTTAAGATGGGGTAGATTTTGGTTTCAATGTATGCCAGTTTTTTAGAATTGGTGCTAGGCCATATCTACTTTTGCCTTGTTGCACCCATTTGCTTAAAAAAAAAAAAAAAGTCTAAAAAATTGTTTGCAAATACCACTTTTAGATATTTTTTGATGCAAGAAAACTGACTTTAAGGGCTAATAACCCCCCTCGTTGTGTCTTTGTAAATAATGAAGGGGCATGAACGATGCTTCCTGGAGTGGGGAGGCTCCTTTAGACCCCCACAATTAAACATTAATACCCTTTGCTAAACTCCTTCATGCACAATAGGTAAAATTGATTTTGGAGGGATCAGCCACCCATTGGTGTATGGGAGCTCCCCGACTATCCCACAGTGGATTATGTCAGGGGGCATAATATTGGGTGGGGGGGTGTTAGTCGATTCTGCACTACACCACTAAGACAGGGACTGAGTGAAGATGTGTCCTGTGGACGGTACATGAGCTGCCACCAATCGCAACCGTTCTCAGAAACGGGATAAAAGAGTAACCTCAATGTTGCATGTACATTTAAAGGGATATATAAAAATTAAAGGGATTCTGTCAGTTCAAACTAACAGTATAAAGTAAGCACATATCTCCTATAGACGTAATAATAATATTAGCAAATACCATCAATTAGAAATGTAGTATAGTTCTCCTGATTAGTTATGTCTCTTACCTCATGTGCAGGGCATTGCCACTTAGTTGCTAGTGGTCGTAACCATGGATAGCTAAGCTTTTGCAATACCCTGCACATGAGGTAAGTGACATAGAAATATAGTATAGTTCTTCTGATTCGCTATATTGCTTCCCTTATGTGCAGGGCATTGGAGGAGCTTAGGTATCCTTGGTTACAATCACACATATAGTGACTGTTAGTTGGTAGTGGTTGTAACCATGGATACCTAACAGTCACTATATGTGTGATTGTAACCAAGGATACCTAAGCTCCTGCAATGCCCTGCACATAAGGTAAGCAATATAGCGAATCAGAAGAACTATACTACATTTCTATGTTACTTACCTCATGTGCAGGGTATTGCAGAAGCTTAGCTATGCGTGGTTACGACCACTAGCAACTAATTACTATATGCATGTTTGTAACCATGGATACCTAAGCTTCTGCAATGCCCTACACATAAGGTAAGCGACATAGAAATACAGTATAGTTCTTCTGATTCGCTATATCGCTTACCTTATGTGCAGGGTGCTCCAGTCTATGCTGTCAATCACCAGTGAAGTGGGAGGAACCGTGCACTGAGCCACCGGAGCACACCCAGGATGCATCCAGCAGCCTAATTAGCATATTTGATTAAACTTCATTTTCTGCAGCAGGGAGTCAGCGATGAGACCAGGTAAAGGTGAGCTTTATATTGGGGTTATACCCCCTACAAGGCTGTGTGCTCAGATTACCTGGTCAGTTGGGTGTGACACACTCCCTTTAAGGAAAGTGACACAATTGACGTTCCTTCTGCTCTCCGTCCTGCGGCTGATTGTGATGTGACCGCAGAGAATTGCACAACACCTCTGCTGTAACCTGATACACTATAAAAACCATTTTTACGTCGCTGATTTCCGTATTCGCTGTGTAATCCTATCTTATTCATTAGCAATCATACAATTTATTAATCTGCTTTACTGACTGTCAGTAAATTTACTGGCACTTGGTTATCATCAGCAGATAACAGCAGCTCACGATGGAATATGATGCTCCTTTATGGAACAGGAAACAGGAAAACATTCCTGGGCATTAAGTGGTTGTGAAGCTTCCGCATTTACCTTTCCTATAGTTTCCTGTTGTGGCAGGTGCCGCGAGTCACACGCAGGAAGTCTGATCGATGGAGCCGGGTGACATCATGATCATTCCCCGTGTGTCTACACCAGAAAAGCCACAGATAATGCAACAGAGACCCCCAATAGGGGATTATAGGAGAGTGGTTGTTATATGGCCAAAGTATAGCATAGGTCATGTGACCTTAAAGGGAATGTCCATCCCACAACCAGGGCGTTTTTTTCTTTTCTTTTGTTTCAATACATCTGATATTGAAAAATGATGCAACTTTCCAAGTAGGACATTTTTAACGAAAACTATTATTTTTCTATCACTTCTCTTGTTTCCTCCCTCCCCCAACCTTCCTAAACCCAAGATTACCATTTCTGTGTGTGGTTCTATCATTGCGCCCCAGCAGCACGCACGCTGTCTTGGGGTTATATTTGACTCGGAACGTTCCTTCATTCCCCACATCCAATCACTCGTTCAATCAGGTCACCTCCACTTCAAAAACATCTCTAGAATTAAAAAAATATAAAAAAAAATTCTAAAGCCAGCTTACCGGTACTCCCCGATGTGTGGAATCTCATATACGGTCCAGATATAGAGCCCGCAAGGAAATAGGGCAGGAGCCAGCCTCGAAAATCCCTGCACATACACCGAAACGCATAGTCCGAGAGACCACTACCCCTATCCGATTTGTCTTGCCCCACATGTGGATGTATTTTTAATGGAACTATTCAAATAAAATTGCTTTTCAAAAAGAAATTTTTTTTTAAGAATATCTACTGAGTCCTGGAATTTGTCCGCTGGAGTCTTTGGACAACCACCTCTAGAATTCGACCCTTTTCTTACCGTTGATTCTGCAAAAACCTCTGTCGCTCTTATTCATTTTCTTCTGGACTATTGCAACTCTCAACTAATCAATCTCTCTCTTACTAAACTCTCCTCTCTCCAATTCATCCTGAATGCAGCAGCCAAGATCATATTCCTCTCCAGCCGCTGCACCGATGCCTCCGCCCTGTGCCAGCCATTGCACTGGTTGCCCATCCAGAGTCCCATGTAAACTCTCTCATCCAAAAAGTGCTTTACAGTTCTGCACCTCCCTCATCTCTATCATCCTACCCGTGCCCTCCATTCCACTAATGATATAAGACTGACATCCTCTATAATCCGAACCTCCCATTCTAGTCTCCAAGACTTCTCACGAGCTGCGACAATTCTCTGGAATGCACTAACCAGGACAAGTCACTTAATTCACAATATCCACAGTTTTAAGCGGCCCCTAAAAACTCTTTTCTTTAGACTAGCCTATCACCTCACTTATCTAACTATTCCCGTTTTGCCGTTACAATATTTTCTTCCAACTCTGGTCCTTTTTATCAATTGTTTGTACACCCTCTGTGCAGTTAATAGCCCTCTGTACCTGTAGTTGTGCACAAACGGACTGGTGACCGGATCATGCAGCAATATATGAATCCCCTACTTAATATTTTGATGAATGGACCATACAATACAGAATGTTTATATGGGGAGAGGTCTGTTTCCGCTGTAGTGGTTCTGTAGAAGTACCAGGAGGTACGAAGCGGCCGTCGTCACCCAAGGAGCCTGCACCCGTCTCCCTTACCGCTCTTTTACCCTGCTTTATGGAACAAATAAAGAACGGACTTGGATCTGGATTACTGTGAATGCCGTGGCTTTCTTTCTTTATGTGGACTAACAGAAAATGTTTACCATTTACATTTTGTACTTCTCTTGGAACCTGTTGAATTGTGTTATTCTGTAATGTCTCATATTATCTCTATATGTCCACTTTGAATTGTAAACTGCTATGGAATATGTTGGCACTATATAAATAAAAATTATTATCCTATTTAAAGGGGTTGTCCATCTCTGCTCCCTTCCGCATCGGGGGATTGAGTGCCACCTATAACATATTGTCTGTACATACCAGCTGGGACATATACAGTTAGGTCCAGAAATATTTGGACAGTGACACAAGTTTTGTTATTTTAGCTGTTTACAAAAACCATGTTCAGAAATACAATTATATATATAATATGGGCTGAAAGTGCACACTCCCAGCTGCAATATGAGAGTTTTCACATCCAAATCGGAGAAAGGGTTTAGGAATCATAGCTCTGTAATGCATAGCCTCCTCTTTTTAAAGGGACCAAAAGTAATTGGACAAGGGACTCTAAGGGCTGCAATTAACTCTGAAGGCGTCTCCCTCGTTAACCTGTAAGCAATGAAGTAGTTAAAAGGTCTGGGGTTGATTACAGGTGTGTGGTTTTGCATTTGGAAGCTTGCTGTGACCAGACAACATGCGGTCTAAGGAACTCTCAATTGAGGTGAAGCAGAACATCCGGAGGCTGAAAAAAAAGAAAAAATCCATCAGAGAGATAGCAGACATGCTTGGAGTAGCAAAATCAACAGTCGGGTACATTCTGAGAAAAAAGGAATTGACTGGTGAGCTTGGGAACTCAAAAAGGCCTGGGCGTCCACGGATGACAACAGTGGTGGATGATCGCCGCATACTTTCTTTGGTGAAGAAGAACCCGTTCACAACATTAACTGAAGTCCAGAACACTCTCAGTGAAGTAGGTGTATCTGTCTCTAAGTCAACAGTAAAGAGAAGACTCCATGAAAGTAAATACAAAGGGTTCACATCTAGATGCAAACCATTCATCAATTCCAAAAATAGACAGGCCAGAGTTACATTTGCTGAAAAACACCTCATGAAGCCAGCTCAGTTCTGGAAAAGTATTCTATGGACAGATGAGACCAAGATCAACCTGTACCAGAATGATGGGAAGAAAAAAGTGTGGAGAAGAAAGGGAACGGCACATGATCCAAGGCACACCACATCCTCTGTAAAACATGGTGGAGGCAACGTGATGGCATGGGCATGCATGGCTTTCAATGGCACTGGGTCACTTGTGTTTATTGATGACATAACAGCAGACAAGAGTAGCCGGATGAATTCTGAAGTGTACCGGGATATACTTTCAGCCCAGATTCAGCCAAATGCCGCAAAGTTGATCGGACGGCGCTTCATAGTACAGATGGACAATGACCCCAAGCATACAGCCAAAGCTACCCAGGAGTTCATGAGTGCAAAAAAGTGGAACATTCTGCAATGGCCAAGTCAATCACCAGATCTTAACCCAATTGAGCATGCATTTCACTTGCTCTAATCCAGACTTAAGACGGAAAGACCCACAAACAAGCAAGACCTGAAGGCTGCGGCTGTAAAGGCCTGGCAAAGCATTAACAATGAGGAAACCCAGCGTTTGGTGATGTCCATGGGTTCCAGACTTAAGGCAGTGATTGCCTCCAAAGGATTCGCAACAAAATATTGAAAATAAAAATATTTTGTTTGGGTTTGGTTTATTTGTCCAATTACTTTTGACCTCCTAAAATGTGGAGTGTTTGTAAAGAAATGTGACAATTCCTACAATTTCTATCAGATATTTTTGTTCAAACCTTCAAATTAAACGTTACAATCTGCACTTGAATTCTGTTGTAGAGGTTTCATTTCAAATCCAATGTGGTGGCATGCAGAGCCCAACTCGCCAAAATTGTGTCACTGTCCAAAGATTTCTGGACCTAACTGTATGTGATTGTTGGGTATCATATACAAGTCCTTTATGAAACAGTGGCTCGCTTTCTGGCAGGTAGGTGCAGATGTGACATCATACCTCCTGGAAGAAAAAAAATAGGGTCTGCACACCTTTAGTATTAGATTAAAGTATAGGTGCACAAATACACTATATGGCCAATATAGAGATACGGTGTGGCAGAACACTGCAAATAATTAATATAATAGCACCAATATTACTGTCAAAATTAAAAAAGAAAAGTACTTAGCATTTCTTTTTTTTTTTATCAAAGAGCACAAGAACCATCCAGCTATGTTAAGATACCTACAGGGGCGTACATAGAAATTATGGGGCCCCATAGTGGAATTTCTAATTGCCCCCCCCCCCAAAAAAAAAGAATAATATTCAACTGTTAGGTACAAATAACCCATAGATAAATCTAATTTGCCCACCCTAGATCATGGTGCAAGCAATACTACACTAAAAAGTGTTTCCAAAAGGAAATAGGGCAGCGCACACCACTGGTATTGATCTGAAAAAAGAGGAACAGCTGGAATTAGAAATTGTGCAATTAAGATATTTGATTGATAATTAATTACAAACGGTAATATATAATTTGACAAAAGGAAACAAAGTGACTACGTGCAAAAAACACATATGACTGGTAAAACAAGACCTGGTCACAAGATCATATACGATAATTGCCAGCCCATGCGATAAATGGAGAGGTTGGAGCTAGAGTTGAGCGAGTATCTAACTATTCGTACTCTCTATACGCTCAACGAGTACGGTCTAATACTCGCGTATTCATTCCGAATAGCGTGTGCAATGCAAGTCAATGGGGAATACTCGCAATGTAACAAGTAACCAGAATTCTGCACTATGCGCTACTTGCACTTGCATTCGGGTTACTCGTTACTTTACGAGGTTTCCCCATTGACTTGCATTGCACACGCATTCAGAACGAATACATGAGTATTAGACAGTGCTCGTTATAAGTATAGCGAGTACGAATAGTTAGATACTCGCTCAGATCTAGTTGGAGCCATTCTTGTCAATAGGAGATAGTGCCAATCAAAGATTCCCCCCTTGACGTTTGTAGGCCATACTGACCTAACGTAAGAACCCCATTACCGATTATATAAGAAATCCTATCATTCCCTACCTCTCTGTACTGATGGGCGCTCGCCAAGAAATCTTAACCCATTCATTACATTCTGCACTACAGAAGGTCTAGGGGTCACTCATAAGAAGGAAATACAGAAGATTCAAGAGTCTGGAGGAGGTCCTGAACCTTCATAGCCGACTCGACCAAACTTCAAGCTCTTAACTGTTTCCTGTTTCCTGGACTGTTTCCTGCTTTACAGCTGAAGATACAAGACATTTTAACACCTCACGGCATCCCTTCCCTCCTCCACACAGACCGCACAGGACACCTTTCTGGGACTGTGGACTATTCTTCCCTTTATTGATCAAATCTCTGCCTTAAGGAGGCCATTACTGGAGAAGGTTCCACTTTTTTGGGCCAAACACTCGTGGAGCTTTTCCAAAGCTGATCCTGGAATACTTCAATGACCATTATTAATGATTATCTATAGATGTCACTAGTAATGATTTCCTTAGCTGTGTGTATTTATAATATGAGGCAAAAAGACTGAATGCACTTCCTAACACGCAAGTGTGAACAGGTGCATACTGAAAATGAGCTATATAATATAACAAATAAAGGGACAGTTGCACTCGGCAATGCTAAAATATATTACAAATTAATATAAGAATATGAACATTTATTACTGTTGAGAAAATACATATAAAAAAGGCCAGTTTTATTATGTGAGCCCAACAGCCAATGTTAAGGCGTATCTCTAATGTTGAGTCCCTATCGACTCTAATGCCTCTCTTTGGGTTAAAAAAAACCTCCAGTTCCTAGCCACCCATAAATGTGGGGAGGTTTTTAACCCAAAGAAAGGCATTAGCTTCGATAGGGACTCATCATTAGAGAGACGCCTTGACGTTGGCTGTTGGGCTCACATAACACTGGTCTTTTTTACATGCAAAGTATCTCAATTTTTTATATGTATTTTCTCAGCGGTAATGCATGTTGATATTCCTATATTCATTTTTAATATATCTTAGCATTACAGAATGCAACTGTCTATATGTGCGGGCGACACGGTGGCTCAGTGGTTAGCACTGCAGTCTTGCAGCACTGGGGTCCTGGGTTCAATTCCCACCAAGGACACCATCTGCAAGGAGTTTGTATGTACTCCCCGTGTTTGCGGGGGTTTCCTCCGGGTACCCCGGTTTCCTCCCACAGTACAAAGACATACAGATAGGGAATTTAGATTGTGAGCCCCAATGGGGACAGTGTTCCTGATGTATGTAAAGCGCTGCGGAATATGTTAGTGCTATATAAAAATAAAGATTTATGTTAGATTATGAAGCAACCACCCTCACCATGAATAGTAGATTTGTGAGTGGTTGTTTCATCAGTATTTGGCACAATGGCTGCCCCTGCCTTTATCATGGGGGCGTGCTGCATCCTGTAGTGCATTGATATGACCTGATCTTGGGCTTTTTATTGTGACATGTAATTATATATTATCCTACATGTTATCACCAAACATTTTGATGTCCTATAGTGGTGTCAAGACAAAATCTCCAACAGTTCTGTAAAAGGATTTGGTTCAAAAAGCCCAATTTTTAAAATCCCTATTAGGCTATGCTCACACTTTGCGTTTCTGCTGCGTTTTTTTTTTCTGCAGCGTTTTTTCATGAGTTTTATGCAAATGAAAAGCTGCGAAAGCGATGGAATTTCAGAAATCTCCTACAGACGCTTGTTTTAATTTCCTGACTGAACTGGAAAACTGCAGCGTTTTTTAAATCTGCAGCGTGTCAATTCCTTCAGTGTTTTCCAGCATTTTTTCAACCATAGAAAGGCATGAGAATGTGCAAAAACACAACCATGCGATTTTGCTGCGTTTCTGGGGAATAATACTAACTTTATTAAACATGCACTGTAGACAAACAACACAGTATAATCCGCACCAAAAGAATGTCAAGAACATGCAGCAAAACCGGGTTTTTGCCATCAGCTTTTTCACTGCCAAGGAAGCAGGATTTGCCTGCAGAAAAAAACGCAAAAACCCAACATGTGAATAGGGAATTCTAAATGAGAGCTTTACTCCCGTGTTCTGTCTTCAGGAGCGCACCATTGTAGCGCCTCTAAACCCATCAGGGTGCTACAAGGTTCTGCATCCCCACCAGGATGCAGCACCTACCCCCTTAGGGACCCGCACCACAGACCCAGTGCCGGTAACACCAAAAACCCAGGTAATCCCAGTTTTCCCCAACAATCCCCCATACAATGGTACTTAGCTAGGGTTGGACCAATGGATGGCCGCCTAGAGGTGGCGCTAATCCAGTCCACTAGTTGACCAGGTGGGAGGGGCAGACTGTAAGTAGTAGTTGATACAGTGTAGTGTTTGAAGGTGGACGTGAAGTGACGGTCTGACGTGGGATAACGGTGACCTGGTACCCAGGAGAAGTACAAACATTGAGAAAATAAAAATCAACAGCTCACCTAGACCTTGCAATTCATGTGGTGAAAAGATTAGATGCCCGATTCCAAGACAGGCCGCATCCTGCCGAAAAGCATGCACAAGGAGTAGAGGACACACCAGCACCTACTCGAGAGATCCAAAAAACCCTTCTTTATTGCAAAAACCATGCATATAAAAACATACTGCAATATTAAAAGTAGACCAGGCCTACACGTTTGAGGCCCCAAAAACTTGGCCCTTAATCATGATTAAGGGCCAAGTTTTTGGGGCCTGAAACGTGTAGACCTGGTCTACTTGTAATATTGCATTATGTTTTTATATGCATGGTTTTTGCAATAAAGAAGGGTTTTTTTTTTATCTCCTGAGTAGGTGCTGGTTTTTCCTCTACTCCTTGTGCACCCAGGAGAAGTGGTTGCCGGTGGAGTACCTCCGGAACTATGCACCGACGGGGTACAGGACCCTAGGACAGGAAAGAGCTCCAAGCCGACCTGTTAGCACCTGCACAGCGAGGGGACCATCAGGGACCTCGCTGACCCTAAAAATCCGAATACTCAGTAGCAAAGGGAGAATCGGGGACAAGACCAGAGACTCCAACCCCACAGGGTTCACGCTACCGTCAGGCGGACAGAAGTGGACAAACCACAGGACGGGGACCCCCAGTTGCTCCATACCATGGGGACCCACTTACCAGAGACAAAAGAACAATCAAAGTTCAGCTCACCCCTTTAGAAGGTATACTGAGTCCTCCTGCTGCTCGGGAAGGCAGGTACAGCACTGTCAATATTTTTTTCTACATGCTGGAAGTTTTTGTATGGAGATATTGTACATGCTTCACTTTTTAATGAACAGCAATAAAAAAGTTGGAAATTTATCCTGAGTGGTGGCTGATACACTCCAAAGCGCCGGATTTTCCTTCTCTTCTTATACTTACCAGAGACAGGTGCAGGGGAAGAAGGTACAAGTACCAGGGAAACAAGCTGGCACTGGAACGAAGGGGACCTGGAGGTGAAACCAGCCGGCCTCGGGCAACCAGTCATTACCAGCTTGCCGTGAGTAAAACCAGTTGCACTGAACTTTGGTATGGACTCCCTTCTTCTAGCACTCATCACAACACTTATCCACTGGTGCAAGGCCCTGCTTGTGGAGGGCCTACCAACCAAGGTGCAAATAACACCATCCCCATAGTGACATTCTGCAGTGGTGGCTCCTTACACTTAGCCGCAACACCGCAAGTGGCGTCACAAGTGAACATTACCTTATTCTTCCCTGTAAATATCCCATTACAAAAAGGGCCCAGGGCACGGAACCAGGTAACGGCCACCACTCTGACTTCCCCAAGACCTATACTGCCCGGGACCGAGTACCCCATATCCCTGGGTGCGACACCATACCTCTACCTCCAAGTTTCATGTTCTGTCTTCAGGAGTGCACCTCTCCTCTGCCTCCAGGCTTCATGTTCCGTCTTCAGGAGCGCACCACTCCTCTGCTACCAGGCTTCATGTTCTGTCTTCAGGAGCGCACCTCTCCTCTGCTTCCAGGCTTCATGTTCTGTCTTCAGGAGCACATTTATCCTCTGCCTCCAGGTTTCATGTTCTTTCTTCAGGAGTGCACCTCTTCTCTGCCTCCAGGCTTTATGTTCTGTCTTCAGGAGCGCACCACTCCTCTGCTACCAGGCTTCATGTTCTGTCTTCAGAAGCGCACCTCTCCTCTGCCTCCAGGCTTCATGTTCTGTCTTCAGGAGCACACTTCTCTACCTCCAGGCTTCATGTTCTGTCTTCAGGAGCACACTTCTCTACCTTCAGGCTTCTTGTTCTGTCTTCAGGAGAGCACTTCTCCTCTGCCTTCAGACTTCATGTTCTGTCTTCAGGAGCGCACCACTCCTCTGCTTCCGGGCTTCATGTTCTGTCTTCAGGAGGGCCCCTCTCCTCTGCCTCCAGGCTTCTTGTTCTGTCTTCAGTAGCGCACTTCTCCTCTGCCTCCAGGCTTCATGTTCTGTCTTCAGGAGCGCACTTCTCCTCTGCCTTCAGACTTCATGTTCTGTCTTCAGGAGCGCACCACTCCTCTGCTTCCAGGCTTCATGTTCTGTCTTCAGGAGGGCACTTCTCCTCTGCCTTCAGACTTCATGTTCTGTCTTCAGGAGCGCACCACTCCTCTGCCTCCAGGCTTCATGTTCTGTCTTCAGGAGCGCACCTCTCCTCTTCCTCCAGGCTTTATGTTCCGTCTTCAGGAGGGCACTTCTCCTCTGCCTCCAGGCTTCATGTTCTGTCTTCAGGAGCGCACCACTCCTCTGCTTCCAGGCTTCATGTTCTGTCTTCAGGAGTGCCCCTGTCCTCTGCCTCCAGGCTTCTTGTTCTGTCTTCAGGAGCGCACTTCTCCTCTGCCTCCAGGCTTCATGTTCTGTCTTCAGGAGCATACCTCTCCTCTGCCTCCAGGCTTCATGTTCTGTCTTCAGGAGCGCCCCTGTCCTCTGCCTCCAGGCTTCTTGTTCTGTCTTCAGGAGCGCACTTCTCCTCTGCCTCCAGGTTTCATGTTCTGTTTTCAGGAGCACACCTGTCCTCTGCCTCCATGCTTCATGTCCTGTCTTCAGGAGCGCACTTCTCCTCTGCCTCCAGGCTTCATGTTCTTTCTTCAGGAGCGCATCTCTCCTCTTCCTCCAGGCTTCATGTTCTGCCTTCAGGAGTGCACCTCTCCTCTGCCTCCAGGCTTCATGTTCTGTCTTCAGGAGCGCACCTCTCCTCTGCCTCCAGGCTTCATGTTCTGTCTTCAGGAGTGCACCTCTCCTCTGCCTCCAGGCTTCATGTTCTGTCTTCAGGAGCGCACCTCTACCTTTCCTCTACCTCCAGGCTTCATGTTCTGTCTTCAGGAGCACACCTCTCCTCTGCCCGCAGGCTTCATGTTCTGTCTTCAGGAGTGCACCTCTCCTCTGCCTCCAGGCTTCATGTTCTGTCTTCAGGAGCCCACCTTTCCCTTTCCTCTACCTCTAGGCTTCATGTTCTGTCTTCAGGAGCGCACCTCTCCTCTGCCTCCAGGCTTCATGTTCTGTCTTCAGGAGCGCACCTCTCCTCTGCCTCCAGGCTTCATGTTCTGTCTTCAGGAGCGCACCTCTCCCTTTCCTCTACCTCCAGGCTTCATGTTCTGTCTTCAGGAGCACACCTCCCCTCTGCCCGCAGGCTTCATGTTCTGTCTTCAGGAGTGCACCTCTCCTCTGCCTCCAGGCTTCATGTTCTGTCTTCAGGAGCGCACCTCTCCTCTGCCTCCAGGCTTCATGTTCTGTCTTCAGGAGCGCACCTCTCCTCTTCCTCCAGGCTTTATGTTCCGTCTTCAGGAGGGCACTTCTCCTCTGCCTCCAGGCTTCATGTTCTGTCTTCAGGAGCGCACCACTCCTCTGCTTCCAGGCTTCATGTTCTGTCTTCAGGAGTGCCCCTGTCCTCTGCCTCCAGGCTTCTTGTTCTGTCTTCAGGAGCGCACTTCTCCTCTGCCTCCAGGCTTCATGTTCTGTCTTCAGGAGCATACCTCTCCTCTGCCTCCAGGCTTCATGTTCTGTCTTCAGGAGCGCCCCTGTCCTCTGCCTCCAGGCTTCTTGTTCTGTCTTCAGGAGCGCACTTCTCCTCTGCCTCCAGGTTTCATGTTCTGTTTTCAGGAGCACACCTGTCCTCTGCCTCCATGCTTCATGTCCTGTCTTCAGGAGCGCACTTCTCCTCTGCCTCCAGGCTTCATGTTCTTTCTTCAGGAGCGCATCTCTCCTCTTCCTCCAGGCTTCATGTTCTGCCTTCAGGAGTGCACCTCTCCTCTGCCTCCAGGCTTCATGTTCTGTCTTCAGGAGCGCACCTCTCCTCTGCCTCCAGGCTTCATGTTCTGTCTTCAGGAGTGCACCTCTCCTCTGCCTCCAGGCTTCATGTTCTGTCTTCAGGAGCGCACCTCTACCTTTCCTCTACCTCCAGGCTTCATGTTCTGTCTTCAGGAGCACACCTCTCCTCTGCCCGCAGGCTTCATGTTCTGTCTTCAGGAGTGCACCTCTCCTCTGCCTCCAGGCTTCATGTTCTGTCTTCAGGAGCGCACCTTTCCCTTTCCTCTACCTCTAGGCTTCATGTTCTGTCTTCAGGAGCGCACCTCTCCTCTGCCTCCAGGCTTCATGTTCTGTCTTCAGGAGCGCACCTCTCCTCTGCCTCCAGGCTTCATGTTCTGTCTTCAGGAGCGCACCTCTCCCTTTCCTCTACCTCCAGGCTTCATGTTCTGTCTTCAGGAGCACACCTCCCCTCTGCCCGCAGGCTTCATGTTCTGTCTTCAGGAGTGCACCTCTCCTCTGCCTCCAGGCTTCATGTTCTGTCTTCAGGAGCGCACCTCTCCTCTGCCTCCAGGCTTCATGTTCCGTCTTCAGGAGCGCACCTCTCCTCTGCCTCCAGGCTTCATGTTCTGTCTTCAGGAGCGCACCTCTCCTCTGCCTCCAGACTTCGTGTTCTGTCTTCAGGAGCGCACCACTCCTCTGCTTCCAGGCTTCATGTTCTGTTTTCAGGAGCACACCTCTCCTCTGCCCGCAGGCTTCATGTTCTGTCTTCAGGAGCGCACTTCTCCTCTGCCTCCAGGCTTCATGTTCTGTCTTCAGGAGCGCACCTCTCCTCTGCCTCCATGCTTCATGTTCTGTCTTCAGGAGCGCACTTCTCCTCTGCCTCCAGGCTTCATGTTCTGTCTTCAGGAGCGCACCTCTCCTCTGCCTCCATGCTTCATGTCCTGTCTTCAGGAGCGCACTTCTCCTCTGCCTCCAGGCTTCATGTTCTTTCTTCAGGAGCGCATCTCTCCTCTTCCTCCAGGCTTCATGTTCTGCCTTCAGGAGTGCACCTCTCCTCTGCCTCCAGGCTTCATGTTCTGTCTTCAGGAGCGCACCTCTCCTCTGCCTCCAGGCTTCATGTTCTGTCTTCAGGAGTGCACCTCTCCTCTGCCTCCAGGCTTCATGTTCTGTCTTCAGGAGCGCACCTCTACCTTTCCTCTACCTCCAGGCTTCATGTTCTGTCTTCAGGAGCACACCTCTCCTCTGCCCGCAGGCTTCATGTTCTGTCTTCAGGAGCGCACCACTCCTCTGCTACCAGGCTTCATGTTCTGTCTTCAGGAGCGCACCTCTCCTCTGCTTCCAGGCTTCATGTTCTGTCTTCAGGAGCACATTTATCCTCTGCCTCCAGGTTTCATGTTCTTTCTTCAGGAGTGCACCTCTCCTCTGCCTCCAGGCTTTATGTTCTGTCTTCAGGAGCGCACCACTCCTCTGCTACCAGGCTTCATGTTCTGTCTTCAGAAGCGCACCTCTCCTCTGCCTCCAGGCTTCATGTTCTGTCTTCAGGAGCACACTTCCCTACCTCCAGGCTTCATGTTCTGTCTTCAGGAGCACACTTCTCTACCTTCAGGCTTCTTGTTCTGTCTTCAGGAGAGCACTTCTCCTCTGCCTTCAGACTTCATGTTCTGTCTTCAGGAGCGCACCACTCCTCTGCTTCCGGGCTTCATGTTCTGTCTTCAGGAGGGCCCCTCTCCTCTGCCTCCAGGCTTCTTGTTCTGTCTTCAGGAGCGCACTTCTCCTCTGCCTCCAGGCTTCATGTTCTGTCTTCAGGAGCGCACTTCTCCTCTGCCTTCAGACTTCATGTTCTGTCTTCAGGAGCGCACCACTCCTCTGCTTCCAGGCTTCATGTTCTGTCTTCAGGAGGGCACTTCTCCTCTGCCTTCAGACTTCATGTTCTGTCTTCAGGAGCGCACCACTCCTCTGCCTCCAGGCTTCATGTTCTGTCTTCAGGAGCGCACCTCTCCTCTTCCTCCAGGCTTTATGTTCCGTCTTCAGGAGGGCACTTCTCCTCTGCCTCCAGGCTTCATGTTCTGTCTTCAGGAGCGCACCACTCCTCTGCTTCCAGGCTTCATGTTCTGTCTTCAGGAGTGCCCCTGTCCTCTGCCTCCAGGCTTCTTGTTCTGTCTTCAGGAGCGCACTTCTCCTCTGCCTCCAGGCTTCATGTTCTGTCTTCAGGAGCATACCTCTCCTCTGCCTCCAGGCTTCATGTTCTGTCTTCAGGAGCGCCCCTGTCCTCTGCCTCCAGGCTTCTTGTTCTGTCTTCAGGAGCGCACTTCTCCTCTGCCTCCAGGTTTCATGTTCTGTTTTCAGGAGCACACCTGTCCTCTGCCCGCAGGCTTCATGTTCTGTCTTCAGGAGCGCACTTCTCCTCTGCCTCCAGGCTTCATGTTCTGTCTTCAGGAGCGCACCTCTCCTCTGCCTCCATGCTTCATGTCCTGTCTTCAGGAGCGCACTTTTCCTCTGCCTCCAGGCTTCATGTTCTTTCTTCAGGAGCGCATCTCTCCTCTTCCTCCAGGCTTCATGTTCTGCCTTCAGGAGTGCACCTCTCCTCTGCCTCCAGGCTTCATGTTCTGTCTTCAGGAGCGCACCTCTCCTCTGCCTCCAGGCTTCATGTTCTGTCTTCAGGATTGCACCTCTCCTCTGCCTCCAGGCTTCATGTTCTGTCTTCAGGAGCGCACCTCTACCTTTCCTCTACCTCCAGGCTTCATGTTCTGTCTTCAGGAGCACACCTCTCCTCTGCCCGCAGGCTTCATGTTCTGTCTTCAGGAGTGCACCTCTCCTCTGCCTCCAGGCTTCATGTTCTGTCTTCAGGAGCGCACCTTTCCCTTTCCTCTACCTCTAGGCTTCATGTTCTGTCTTCAGGAGCGCACCTCTCCTCTGCCTCCAGGCTTCATGTTCTGTCTTCAGGAGCGCACCTCTCCTCTGCCTCCAGGCTTCATGTTCTGTCTTCAGGAGCGCACCTCTCCCTTTCCTCTACCTCCAGGCTTCATGTTCTGTCTTCAGGAGCACACCTCCCCTCTGCCCGCAGGCTTCATGTTCTGTCTTCAGGAGTGCACCTCTCCTCTGCCTCCAGGCTTCATGTTCTGTCTTCAGGAGCGCACCTTTCCCTTTCCTCTACCTCCAGGCTTCATGTTCTGTCTTCAGGAGCGCACCTCTCCTCTGCCTCCAGGCTTCATGTTCCGTCTTCAGGAGCGCACCTCTCCTCTGCCTCCAGGCTTCATGTTCTGTCTTCAGGAGCGCACCTCTCCTCTGCCTCCAGACTTCGTGTTCTGTCTTCAGGAGCGCACCACTCCTCTGCTTCCAGGCTTCATGTTCTGTCTTCAGGAGTGCACCTCTCTTCTGCCTCCAGGTTTCATGTTCTGTTTTCAGGAGCACACCTCTCCTCTGCCCGCAGGCTTCATGTTCTGTCTTCAGGAGCGCACTTCTCCTCTGCCTCCAGGCTTCATGTTCTGTCTTCAGGAGCGCACCTCTCCTCTGCCTCCATGCTTCATGTTCTGTCTTCAGGAGCGCACTTCTCCTCTGCCTCCAGGCTTCATGTTCTTTCTTCAGGAGCGCATCTCACCTCTTCCTCCAGGCTTCATGTTCTGTCTTCAGGAGCACACCAGTCTTTTGCCTCCAGGCTTCATGTTCTGCCTTCAGGAGTGCACCTCTCCTCTGCCTCCAGGCTTCATGTTCTGTCTTCAGGAGCGCACTTCTCCTCTGCCTCCAGGCTTCATGTTCTGTCTTCAGGAGCATACCTCTCCTCTGCCTCCAGGCTTCATGTTCTGTCTTCAGGAGCGCCCCTGTCCTCTGCCTCCAGGCTTCTTGTTCTGTCTTCAGGAGCGCACTTCTCCTCTGCCTCCAGGTTTCATGTTCTGTTTTCAGGAGCACACCTGTCCTCTGCCCGCAGGCTTCATGTTCTGTCTTCAGGAGCGCACTTCTCCTCTGCCTCCAGGCTTCATGTTCTGTCTTCAGGAGCGCACCTCTCCTCTGCCTCCATGCTTCATGTCCTGTCTTCAGGAGCGCACTTCTCCTCTGCCTCCAGGCTTCATGTTCTTTCTTCAGGAGCGCATCTCTCCTCTTCCTCCAGGCTTCATGTTCTGCCTTCAGGAGTGCACCTCTCCTCTGCCTCCAGGCTTCATGTTCTGTCTTCAGGAGCGCACCTCTCCTCTGCCTCCAGGCTTCATGTTCTGTCTTCAGGAGTGCACCTCTCCTCTGCCTCCAGGCTTCATGTTCTGTCTTCAGGAGCGCACCTCTACCTTTCCTCTACCTCCAGGCTTCATGTTCTGTCTTCAGGAGCACACCTCTCCTCTGCCCGCAGGCTTCATGTTCTGTCTTCAGGAGTGCACCTCTCCTCTGCCTCCAGGCTTCATGTTCTGTCTTCAGGAGCGCACCTTTCCCTTTCCTCTACCTCTAGGCTTCATGTTCTGTCTTCAGGAGCGCACCTCTCCTCTGCCTCCAGGCTTCATGTTCTGTCTTCAGGAGCGCACCTCTCCTCTGCCTCCAGGCTTCATGTTCTGTCTTCAGGAGCGCACCTCTCCCTTTCCTCTACCTCCAGGCTTCATGTTCTGTCTTCAGGAGCACACCTCCCCTCTGCCCGCAGGCTTCATGTTCTGTCTTCAGGAGTGCACCTCTCCTCTGCCTCCAGGCTTCATGTTCTGTCTTCAGGAGCGCACCTTTCCCTTTCCTCTACCTCCAGGCTTCATGTTCTGTCTTCAGGAGCGCACCTCTCCTCTGCCTCCAGGCTTCATGTTCCGTCTTCAGGAGCGCACCTCTCCTCTGCCTCCAGGCTTCATGTTCTGTCTTCAGGAGCGCACCTCTCCTCTGCCTCCAGACTTCGTGTTCTGTCTTCAGGAGCGCACCACTCCTCTGCTTCCAGGCTTCATGTTCTGTCTTCAGGAGTGCACCTCTCTTCTGCCTCCAGGTTTCATGTTCTGTTTTCAGGATCACACCTCTCCTCTGCCCGCAGGCTTCATGTTCTGTCTTCAGGAGCGCACTTCTCCTCTGCCTCCAGGCTTCATGTTCTGTCTTCAGGAGCGCACCTCTCCTCTGCCTCCATGCTTCATGTTCTGTCTTCAGGAGCGCACTTCTCCTCTGCCTCCAGGCTTCATGTTCTTTCTTCAGGAGCGCATCTCTCCTCTTCCTCCAGGCTTCATGTTCTGTCTTCAGGAGCACACCAGTCTTTTGCCTCCAGGCTTCATGTTCTGCCTTCAGGAGTGCACCTCTCCTCTGCCTCCAGGCTTCATGTTCTGTCTTCAGGAGCGCACCTCTCCTCTGCCTCCAGGCTTCATGTTCTGTCTTCAGGAGTGCACCTCTCCTCTGCCTCCAGGCTTCATGTTCTGTCTTCAGGAGCACACCAGTCTTTTGCCTCCAGGCTTCATGTTCTGTCTTCAGGAGTGCACCTCTCCTCTGCCTCCAGGCTTCATGTTCTTTCTTCAGGAGCGCATCTCTCCTCTTCCTCCAGGCTTCATGTTCTGTCTTCAGGAGCACACCAGTCTTTTGCCTCCAGGCTTCATGTTCTGCCTTCAGGAGTGCACCTCTCCTCTGCCTCCAGGCTTCATGTTCTGTCTTCAGGAGCGCACCTCTCCTCTGCCCGCAGGCTTCATGTTCTGTCTTCAGGAGTGCACCTCTCCTCTGCCTCCAGGCTTCATGTTCTGTCTTCAGGAGCGCACCTTTCCCTTTCCTCTACCTCCAGGCTTCATGTTCTGTCTTCAGGAGCGCACTTCTCCTCTGCCTCCAGGCTTCATGTTCTTTCTTCAGGAGCGCATCTCTCCTCTTCCTCCAGGCTTCATGTTCTGCCTTCAGGAGTGCACCTCTCCTCTGCCTCCAGGCTTCATGTTCTGTCTTCAGGAGCGCACCTCTCCTCTGCCTCCAGGCTTCATGTTCTGTCTTCAGGAGTGCACCTCTCCTCTGCCTCCAGGCTTCATGTTCTGTCTTCAGGAGCGCACCTCTACCTTTCCTCTACCTCCAGGCTTCATGTTCTGTCTTCAGGAGCACACCTCTCCTCTGCCCGCAGGCTTCATGTTCTGTCTTCAGGAGTGCACCTCTCCTCTGCCTCCAGGCTTCATGTTCTGTCTTCAGGAGCGCACCTTTCCCTTTCCTCTACCTCTAGGCTTCATGTTCTGTCTTCAGGAGCGCACCTCTCCTCTGCCTCCAGGCTTCATGTTCTGTCTTCAGGAGCGCACCTCTCCTCTGCCTCCAGGCTTCATGTTCTGTCTTCAGGAGCGCACCTCTCCCTTTCCTCTACCTCCAGGCTTCATGTTCTGTCTTCAGGAGCACACCTCCCCTCTGCCCGCAGGCTTCATGTTCTGTCTTCAGGAGTGCACCTCTCCTCTGCCTCCAGGCTTCATGTTCTGTCTTCAGGAGCGCACCTTTCCCTTTCCTCTACCTCCAGGCTTCATGTTCTGTCTTCAGGAGCGCACCTCTCCTCTGCCTCCAGGCTTCATGTTCCGTCTTCAGGAGCGCACCTCTCCTCTGCCTCCAGGCTTCATGTTCTGTCTTCAGGAGCGCACCTCTCCTCTGCCTCCAGACTTCGTGTTCTGTCTTCAGGAGCGCACCACTCCTCTGCTTCCAGGCTTCATGTTCTGTCTTCAGGAGTGCACCTCTCTTCTGCCTCCAGGTTTCATGTTCTGTTTTCAGGAGCACACCTCTCCTCTGCCCGCAGGCTTCATGTTCTGTCTTCAGGAGCGCACTTCTCCTCTGCCTCCAGGCTTCATGTTCTGTCTTCAGGAGCGCACCTCTCCTCTGCCTCCATGCTTCATGTTCTGTCTTCAGGAGCGCACTTCTCCTCTGCCTCCAGGCTTCATGTTCTTTCTTCAGGAGCGCATCTCTCCTCTTCCTCCAGGCTTCATGTTCTGTCTTCAGGAGCACACCAGTCTTTTGCCTCCAGGCTTCATGTTCTGCCTTCAGGAGTGCACCTCTCCTCTGCCTCCAGGCTTCATGTTCTGTCTTCAGGAGCGCACCTCTCCTCTGCCTCCAGGCTTCATGTTCTGTCTTCAGGAGTGCACCTCTCCTCTGCCTCCAGGCTTCATGTTCTGTCTTCAGGAGCACACCAGTCTTTTGCCTCCAGGCTTCATGTTCTGTCTTCAGGAGTGCACCTCTCCTCTGCCTCCAGGCTTCATGTTCTTTCTTCAGGAGCGCATCTCTCCTCTTCCTCCAGGCTTCATGTTCTGTCTTCAGGAGCACACCAGTCTTTTGCCTCCAGGCTTCATGTTCTGCCTTCAGGAGTGCACCTCTCCTCTGCCTCCAGGCTTCATGTTCTGTCTTCAGGAGCGCACCTCTCCTCTGCCCGCAGGCTTCATGTTCTGTCTTCAGGAGTGCACCTCTCCTCTGCCTCCAGGCTTCATGTTCTGTCTTCAGGAGCGCACCTTTCCCTTTCCTCTACCTCCAGGCTTCATGTTCTGTCTTCAGGAGCGCACCTCTCCTCTGCCTCCAGGCTTCATGTTCTGTCTTCAGGAGCGCACCTCTCCCTTTCCTCTACCTCCAGGCTTCATGTTCTGTCTTCAGGAGCACACCAGTCTTTTGCCTCCAGGGTTCCTGGTTGATGCAAGTGGTTTCCTAATAAATGACACTTTGGATCAGCAGGATGGATGCACAACTGGTCCAAATTGTGAGCACCCTAAGGCAAAGTTCACATGTCAAGTAATCATCCGTTGGAATGGAGCTGTTGGCAAAAAAGTTTTGCAAACACAACTTTTTTGTTCATTTGGAAAAAAAAATGTTTGCAGTATAATTTTTTTTTACATTGGAGTCTATGGAAAACGGATCAGTTATCAGATTGCTATTCATTTCTGTTTTTCTTGCATTTGTAAAGGATCCTTTTTTTTTTTTACTGGATCAGTTTCAAATGAAAGATAAATAGCGATCAGATACCGGATCCGTTTATCATAGACACCAAACGGATCCTGCAAAAATCTATTTTTTTTTTTATTGGAAGTGTGAACTCAGGCTTACACTTTAGTAGACCGCAGTCCTTCATTCAGGATCATTAGCCTGAGATCAGCCACATGGTATCAAAGAACGGCTCTTCCATTGGAGGACTGAGCACAAACCATTCCAGCTGGCGCCCTATAAAACTCCTGCGACCCCAGCAGAACACCCCAAAATAAGCAGATCAGTGGGAAACCCCACAAATGGAATGACCAAAGCAGAGAACCCCATGAGATTAGGATAGTACAAGTCAAAACTCAGAAATGTGCCCCTCAAAAAGGCCAATCACCTTCAATGCCTGTTTGCCTTGGCAGAAGAGCTAGCATTGGATGTGAAATCCTCTGTTCCGCCATATCTTATAATCCAAAAATCCACACCCTTGTACCCAGCAACTTCATGGTTAATCTCCATTTCTCCATCATCAAGTTCCTGCCTAAACAATGCCCATTGTCCGCACTGTGACTTTCCTGGATGATGAACTTTAATGACCATACCTGTCCTGACCATGATCGTATGTATTGTGATGAGCGGTATTATGCACTGTACTCAATAATACCGCACATTACAGAGGAGTATTAGTATCCATGTGCCATACTAAGGGTTAATCCTTGGGGGAAAAAGTGTAAACTGCCCAACAGCCTTTACCAAATCCATTAAAAAAATACCCAGTAAGGACAAGCTAAAAAATAAACAGTCACAGCTCTAAAAACACATGATATCAGCACCTCTCTTTGGCGCTATAGAGCAGTATTTTTGGCATTGTATAGTATTTCCGAGAAGGAATTCTGTTATTGTTTGGGGGTACTGCTTTGTGGTGTATGTTTCTGATACTACTATACTTGGTACTCTTACCTTGCATTATTGGATGTATTATTTACACACTGTATTACTGTACTATTTTGTGTACTGGGTGTATAATACCTGCCGTTAAGTATTGTGTGGTATTGTTTTTTGATGATATGTTTGTATGATTTGGACTCTGCATAGTAATGTAATAATCTGTACAGTATCATGAGCACAATATGATGGCAGTGATTAGATAATATCTGGTACTGTTATTTGTGCACTGTATGATAGTTATATTTATCCATGGTATGGAGGTATTGTCTGTCACTGATGTCACTCTAGTTGGGGTTAATAGAGGAATATTTAGGACATTGCCACAGTGTGCCATTCTGTGGGCAGGATATTGCTTAGGTATGGTTACTTAGGCATTGTAGGCAGATATTGCTTAGGTACGGTTACTTAGGCATTGTATGTGGATATTGCTTAGGTACTATATGGTACTGTTGCTTTCGCACTATGTTATGGTTTTATTTGTGTACCGTATGGTACTGTTACTTTGGCATTAACTAGTGGTTTTATTAGTGTACTATATAGTACTGTTACTTTAGCAATGTATAATTGTTTTATTTGAACGCTGCATAGTACTGTTGCTTAGGCACTTTATAGCAGTTTTGTAGGGGTACTGTATGCTGTTTTTGTACGAATACTTGAGAACTATTTGTTGGTTTTCTCTAGGTTCTTTATGGGACTATTACTTAAGCGCTGTATGATGGTTTTGTTTGCTTTGGCACAGAACTATTACTTAAGCACTGTATGGTGGTTTTCCCTGATTCTGTATGGAGCTATTACTTCAGCACTGTATGGTGGTTTTCTTTGGTTTCACATAAAAATATTACTTGAGCACTGTATGGTGTGTTTTTTTTTGTTTGGCATAGACCTATTTTTTGAGCACTGTATGGTGGTTTTCTTTGGGTGGCATAGACCGATTACTTGAGCACTGTATGGTGGTTTTCTTTGCTTTGGCATACAACCATTACTTGAGCACTGTATGGTGGTTTTCCATGATTTTTGCATGGAACCATTACTGTATGGTGGTTTTCTTTGTTTTAGCATGAAACTTATACTTCAGCACTGTATGGTGGTTTTCTTTGCTTTCTCATAAAATTATTTACTTGAGCGCTGTATGGTGGTTTCAGTTAGATATTTACTTTGTAAAACTGCAGTTTTACATATTACACATCAGGTATGGCATATTCTACTGTCCTGTGTGCGTGTATATACACATAGATCTATATATACTATATATATATATACATCGATAATAGCCCGCATCTGTGTATAATGGAGGGCTGACTGTTCCAAATATAACATAACATGCCCAGTAAGATGATATATGGTGGAGCATCTGCAATGTGTCAGCCTAGAACCATCTCCTCCTCCTTACAGTATATATATATAGCATATAAACCTAAATCCATCTCCTCCACTGTGTATATACATGTGGATAGATAGATAGATAGAGGGATAGATAGAGGGATAGATAGAGGGATAGATAAAGGGATAGATAGATAGATAGAGGGATAGAGGGCTAGATAGATAGATAGATAGATAGATAGATAGATAGATAGATAGAGGGATAGATAGATAGATAGATAGATAGATAGATAGATAGATAGATAGATAGAGGGATAGATAGATAGATAGATAGATAGATAGATAGATAGATAGATAGATAGATAGATAGATAGATAGATAGATAGATAGAGGGATAGATAGATAGATAGATAGATAGATAGATAGATAGATAGATAGATAGATAGATAGATAGATAGATAGATAGATAGAGGGATAGATAGAGGGATAGATAGAGGGATAGATAAAGGGCTAGATAGATAGATAGATAGATAGAGGGATAGATAGATAGATAGATAGATAGATAGATAGATAGATAGATAGAGGGATAGATAGATAGAGGGATAGATAGAGGGATAGATAGAGGGATAGATAAAGGGATAGATAGATAGATAGATAGAGGGATAGAGGGCTAGATAGATAGATAGATAGATAGATAGATAGAGGGATAGATAGATAGATAGATAGAGGGATAGATAGAGGGATAGATAGAGGGATAGATAAAGGGCTAGATAGATAGATAGATAGATAGATAGATAGATAGATAGAGGGATAGATAGATAGATAGATAGATAGAGGGATAGATAGATAGATAGAGGGATAGATAGATAGATAGATAGATAGATAGATAGATACATAGATACATAGATACATAGATAGAGAGATAGATAGAGAGATAGATAGAGGGATAGATAGAGGGATAGATAGAGGGATAGATAGAGGGATAGATAGATAGAGGGATAGATAGATAGATAGAGGGATAGATAGATAGAGGGATAGAGGGATAGATAGATGGATGGATGGATGGATAGATAGAGGGATAGATAGATAGATAGATAGATAGATAGAGGGATAGATAGAGGGATAGATAAAGGGCTAGATAGATAGATAGATAGATAGAGGGATAGATAGATAGATAGATAGAGGGATAGATAGATAGATAGATAGAGGGATAGATAGATAGATAGATAGATAGATAGATACATAGATACATAGATAGAGAGATAGATAGAGAGATAGATAGAGGGATAGATAGAGGGATAGATAGAGGGATAGATAGAGGGATAGATAGATAGAGGGATAGATAGATAGAGGGATAGATAGATAGAGGGATAGAGGGATAGATAGATGGATGGATGGATGGATGTACATGGAGATGGATTTACATGTATACTCATTGGGCGTGTGTATAGATAGGTATAAATAGTATGTGTGTATATGTCTATGAGTATATATATATATATATATATATATATATATATATATATATATATATATATATATATACATACATATTCTCCTCCTTCCTCACAATATTTCCCTCCTTCCCTGGATGAGATGGCCACATAATAATAATACTAGTAGTGAGTGATGTGATAATGGCGGGCCGGGGCTTATCAGGGCAGGCTGGCCGCTGCTGCCAGGGCTTATCTCTGCTGGACACATTGCTGTAGTGTTCCTCTCTCCATACTAAATAGGAAACGACTGCACAGCAGCAGCAGCACCGCCCGGAGACTCCCTCAGCTCCGCCAGCACCGGCCGGGACAGGCCACAACATGGCGCCCACTCACTGCACTCAGGGACGGCGGGCGGTGAGTCCAGGCTGGAGGTGCGGGCGGCGGGAAGGGGTCACCCCATGGAATTAGGAAGGGGGGATTGTGCTCTTTATTGTGATGGGGAGAGGGTGATTGTACCTTACTACACTGCAAATGGCGATGACAAGGTGGAAAAATGACATGAAGGGTGCAGAGAATAACAAGGGGGCATGAGGGTCTGGGGGTGCAGTAATATATGAGGTGTGGATTGAGGATCCAGTAATATAATGGATGTGGGTTTGGGGGTGCAGTAATATATGAGGTGTAGATTGAGGGTGCAGTTATATACGGGGTGTGGGTTTGCAGTTATATATAAGGTGAAGGTCTGAGGGTGCAGTTATATACGGGGTGTGGGTTTGCAGTTATATATAAGGTGAGGGTCTGAGGGTTCAGATATATAACGGGCGTGGGTCTGGGGCTGCACAAATATAACGAGTGTGGGTCTGGGGGTGCAGATACATAACGGGTCTGGGGGGGCATCGCCTGCTGCACGTATATGGCTGAATCTACACATGTGTACGGGGCTGTACAGGTACTGCATTGTTTGGCGCTGTGTTTTTGGGGGGGGGGGTTGGTTGTTTGTTTTTTTTTTGCCCTCCTCATCTTTGTAAATTTCTCTTCCTCACCTGTAATATCGGGGGTGAACGAT
>NC_134360.1:248338546-248366046 GCF_048569485.1 Anomaloglossus baeobatrachus | reverse complement strand
CTGTAGGAAAACTCAACAGCAAGTGTATAATTTATCTGCAGCACCCCCGCAGGAGAAATGAGGAACTGCACAATTCTGATTGAAATCAACACATGGAGAGATGCACTTTTTTTTGTCTCTTTACCGAATCGTCAAAAAGTTTGTTTGCCGATAATGATATATTTTTGGTCAGTTGGATAATTCCAATCCCAACCATATCAAATCAATCCGATTTTTTCTTTTATGTTATGACATGAATTTTATACTTCTTTGCATAAAATGGTTTATTAGCATTTTCTAATCTAAGATCTGTCCTTTTATCACATCCTTTTTGCAGGAGGACCTCATACAAAGGTCGTTCGCCGCATTTTCACAAACAGCCGAGAAAGATGGAGACAGCAAAATGTGAACGGAGCTTTTGCCGAGCTCCGCAAACTGATCCCAACTCATCCTCCCGATAAGAAACTGAGCAAGAACGAAATCTTACGGCTGGCCATGAAATACATCAATTTCCTTGCTAAACTTCTTGACGACCAAGAAGAAGAAGGCAACCAAAGGAGCAAAATGAATAAAGATAATGTCATGGTCCAGCAAGATCTCCTGCAAGACATGTTGTCTCCAAACTCCAGCTGTGGAAGCTCCTTAGATGGAGCGCCGAGTCCTGATAGCTTTACAGAAGATCATGACTCAATGGACTCCAAACACAACAGAAACCTTCACCAGGGCATGCTCCCTATAGAAAGCAATGGGCAACGGTGACAGCCCCGTGAAGAAGGGACTCCAATGACTGTCTCCTGACTATGACACATGATTTTGGGCTTTGTTTTCTGTATTTCCTGCGTTTATACACATACATGGGATAACAAGAAAGTGATATCCTTAAGGTACTCTGACAACACCCCCAACATTTTGAAAACTGAAGCCACATCTACAACGGAGGACTGTGGCACGAGGAAATTGACGTCTCAATGAAGTCTTGATGTTGTCCTTCTATCCCTCTCAAAAATGGCTTGGTTTATAAACAAAAATATGTAGCGTCCTGGTCACGCAATTCCTACAAATTCATGGCACTACTATCCCTATTTAATGACTCAACCAAGAAACGAGCAACGTAAATTTTTAACTTAACAGATGAAACTATTTTTCAAGCAAATGAGAAGAACGTCGGCTTTTCAGATGCTAATTTACTAAATCTAAAAGATAATATTCAAGTGAAGGGACTAAAAAAAATACAAGACTGGCGACTTAGCCTCGAATTTTGGGACCTGGAGATTTTTTGTTTCCTTTGTTTTAATTTTTTTTAAATTGGTACCTAATAGGAATAAGGTACAGTATATGGATATGATGAATATATACATTTATTTCATAATTGTTCAGTTTGCAGCAGTATTTTACTATTTATAATAAGGCAACAGAATGGTGTATGATGTGACTAAGTTTAGGGTTATATCTCATATTCATTTAAACTTTTTAGTAGGATTGGTTTGGTTTTCGATATAGACACCATTGTGTCTCTCTGCCTCTATGGGGCAGAAGGTCCTGCTATTTTGAGTATGTGATCTCAGAGTAATAATAATCAGATGTAGAAATAGAATCTATGGTATGGTAAGGTATGGATCTATAGGTCTCCAATCCAAATAATAAGTCAATTAATCTGATTGATCATTATTAGAAACCTAATTCCAATTTAATAACCAGTGGTAAAATTTGAAGCTCCTGGGTCCCAATAAAAAATCTTCTACAGGGTCCCCAACAATCATGGGTCTTTAATAGAGACCCCAACTATCAAGTGTCTTTAATTGGGCAACCAAATATCATGGGTCTTCAATATGGTGCCCAACAATCATGGGTCTTTAATAGAGACCTCAACTATCATGGGTTTTTAATAGAGACCCAAACTATCATAAGTCTCTAATAGGGCTCCCAACTATCATGGGTCTTTAATATGACCCCCAACAACTATGGGTCTTTAATAGAGACTCCAACTATAATGTGTCTTTAATTGGACCCCCAAATATCATTGGTCTTCAATATGGCCTCCAACTATCATGGGTCTTTAATAGGGCTCCCAACTATCATGGGTCTTTAATAGGGCCCACAACTATCATGGGTCTTTAATAGGGCCCCCAACTACGGTATCATGGGTCTTTAATAGAGACCTCAACTATCATGGGTCTCTAATTGGGCCCCCAAATATCATGGGTCTTCAATATAGCCTCAAACTATCATGGTTTTTTTTTAAAGGGCTCCCGACTATCATGGGCCTTTAATAGAGACCTCAACTATCATGGGTCTCTAACTGGGCCCCCAAATATCATGGGTCTTCAATATAGCCTCAAACTATTATGTTTTTTTTGAAGGGCTCCCGACTATCATGGGCCTTTAATAGAGACCTCAACTATCATTGGGCTTCAAAATGGCCTCCAACGATAATGAGTATTTACTAGTGCTCCCAACCATTGTGGATCTTTAATAGGGCTCCCATCAATTATGGGTTTTTAATAGGGCTCACGACTATCAGGGACCTTCTTTAAAGGAGAAAAGGGACCCTGGACCCAAGTGCAACTGCAACCTATTCCCCAAATATATTTAATATAGTTCTGTCCCTGTATCCAAGCTAACTTGTACATACTGGGCATAACGCAACATCTTTAACAAGGGCATGGACTTACCATGTGCTATTTATAATATTGAGGTCTTAAGATTTAGAAGGGGATTTAGGTCCACCAGGGCCTGACATGACCGCAACGCCTGCATTCCCTGTAGTTTTGCCCTGTTTGATATACAGGGCAAAACTACTTTTTGTATGAACAAGATGGCTCATCGCTATTTTAACAGCACCCATAGCAAATAATCAGATTCTGCCATGTAAATTATAGGCCTAGTGTATAAAAACTAGCACAGGAAGATATGTTGCCCATAGCAGCCAATCATATTTCTTCATGTTCTCGCCTTGCTGCAGTTTCATTGGTTGCTGTGGCAACAACACAACTTCAGGCCTAGTAGTTTGAAAGACTAATATGTAAACCAGGCCCATCACCCACACAACCCCAACCTAAGTATAATTCAGTCCTGTAGGTTACACCATATTACTGATCCTCATAGCTTCTTGGAAAAGGGGCCTATAATACCTGCAATGGCATCCCCTTCTCTATACAGATAAAATCTGATTCTGAGTCACTTTGTCCATAGCTGATAAGAAAATATTAGTATGTCACAAGTGATTGCATCGGGATATACACACATAAATGTCGGGTGAACCCAATGATTGCATCAAGACTAGCCATGAGTGGGCACTACCATGCTCGGGTGCTCAGTACTCGTAACGAGTGATGAGCGGGCACTACCATGCTCGGGTGCTCAGTACTCGTAACGAGTGATGAGCGGGCACTACCATGCTCAGGTGCTCAGTACTCGTAACGAGTGATGAGCGAGCACTACCATGCTCGGGTGCTCAGTACTGGTAACTAGTGATGAGCGGGCACTACCATGCTCGGGTGCTCTGTACTGGTAACGAGTGATGAGCGAGCACTACCATGCTCGGGTGCTCAGTACTCGTAACGAGTGATGAGCGAGCACTACCATGCTCGGGTGCTCAGTACTCGTAACGAGTGATGAGCGGGCACTACCATGCTCAGGTGCTCAGTACTCGTAACGAGTGATGAGCGGGCACTACCATGCTCGGGTGCTCAGTACTGGTAACTAGTGATGAGCGGGCACTACCATGCTCAGGTGCTCAGTACTCGTAACTAGTGATAAGCGGGCACTACCATGTTCAGGTGCTCGGTACTCGTAACTAGTGATGAGTGAGCACTACCATGCTGGGGAGCTCAGTACTGGTAACTAGTGATGAGCGGGCACTACCATGCTGGGGAGCTCAGTACTGGTAACTAGTGATGAGCGGGCACTACCATGCTCAGGTGCTCAGTACTCGTAACTAGTGATGAGCGGGCACTACCATGCTGGGGTGCTCTGTACTCGTAACTAGTGATGAGCGGGCACTACCATGCTCAGGTGCTCAGTACTGGTAACTAGTGATGAGCGGGCACTACCATGCTCAGGTGCTCAGTACTGGTAACTAGTGATGAGCGGGCACTACCATGCTCGGGTGCTCTGTACTCGTAACTAGTGATGAGCGGGCACTACCATGCTCGGGTGCTCTGTACACATAACTAGTGATGAGCGGGCACTACCATGTTCGGGTGCTCATTACTCCTAACTAGCAGTTGGATGCTCGGATGGGTGCGACTCAAGTACATGAGTATAATGAAGTCAATGGGAAACTCGAGCATTTTTCCGTAAGATTCCCCCCAAAATGCTTGCGTTTCCCATTGACTTCCATTATACTTGGGTTATCGAGTCGCTCCCATTTGAGCATCCAACTGCTAGCTATGAGTACCGAGCATACAAGCATGGTAGTGCCCGCTCATCACTAGTTACCAGTACCGAGCATACAAGCATGGTAGTGCCCGCTCATCACTAGTTACGAGTAATGAGCACCCGAGCATGGTAGTGCCCGCTCATCACTAGTTACGAGTACCGAGCATACAAGCATGGTAGTGCCCGCTCATCACTAGTTATGAGTACTGAGCACCTGAGCATGGTAGTGCCCGCTCATCACTAGTTACGAGTACAGAGCACCCGAGCATGGTAGTGCCCGCTCATCACTAGTTACCAGTACTGAGCACCTGAGCATGATAGTGCCCGCTCATCACTAGTTACCAGTACTGAGCACCCGAGCATGGTAGTGCCCGCTCATCACTAGTTACCAGTACTGAGCACCTGAGCATGGTAGAGCCCGCTCATCACTAGTTACCAGTACTGAGCACCTGAGCATGGTAGTGCTCACTCATCACTAGTTACCAGTACTGAGCACCCGAGCATGGTAGTGCCCGCTCATCACTAGTTACTAGTACTGAGCACCCGAGCATGGTAGTGCCCGCTCATCACTAGTTACCAGTACAGAGCATCCGAGCATGGTAGTGCCCGCTCATCACTAGTTACCAGTACTGAGCACCCTAGCATGGTAGAGCCCGCTCATCACTAGTTACCAGTACTGAGCACCCGAGCATGGTAGTGCCCGCTCATCACTAGTTACCAGTACTGAGCACCCGAGCATGGTAGTGCCCGCTCATCACTAGTTACCAGTACTGAGCACCCGAGCATGGTAGTGCCCGCTCATCACTAGTTACCAGTACTGAGCACCCGAGCATGGTAGTGCCCGCTCATCAGTAGTTACCAGTACTGAGCACCTGAGCATTGTAGTGCCCGCTCATCACTAGTTACCAGTACCGAGCACCCGAGCATGGTAGTGCTCGCTCATCACTAGTCAAAACCAATAAACTAATCTGTCAGGCCATGTTCACACATAGCATAAATACTGCGTTTTTTTCCCTCCTCTGTTTTTCTGTGTGGAAAAATACAATGTCCAAGCAAAGTAGATGTGATTTGTTGCCCATTGTGCATTTAAAAACGCTGCAGAACTATGCGATTTTTGGTGTTTTTTTAATCTACTGTCTTCTATGGGGAGCCCCTAAAAAAAAGCACGTGAAGAAGCATAGTAGTGTTTTTAAGTCCTGAATCAAAGCTTTATTGTAGTAACCCCCTGCTTTAAATCTAAACTAAAAATGCCTCAAAGGGGAAAAAAACAGCGAAAAAAACAATAACCAGAGAAGTTTGGATTATTATAGAGAGTTATTGTGCGGCAAAATATGTGGAGAAAAAGCCACAGAAAAAATGCAGTATTTCCGTCATGTGTGAACACGGTCTGTGCAGGTCTCCTGACTCTTCCCGATAGATTCGGGCAGGTGGAATTCAGCATGCCTGATCATTGTGTTCTTTGGGGGTAAAGCCACTGCCAAAGGTGTCTGGGTGCAGTTTACTCTGAATGTTCGTCCGGTGGACAGCCATCTCTCCCGACTCCTCCATACACGAGGGCTTGGCCGACTGTTCATGTGGGGGTTTTTTGGCAGCGGCTACTTCCCCAGAAAACATGGATCAGGCTTTGAAATTCCAACCACCCAACCCTCTTCTCTTCTCTTCCGATATCTGTTAAGGAAACGTTGGGAGGCCACCATTCATAAGATGGTCATCCGGGCCCACCGACATGGGCAGGTTCCGATGACTTAGGGGGAGGAAGAATGAAACTGGCCAGTCTTCTCTACTACATCATCCCTCCTCATATGAGAATATCTCCCAAGACAATTGGGTATTTTAAGCTTACAGTATATATAACTGACAGACATCTTGTAGATCCTATACATGAGATGATAGCTCCCCTTCAATGTCCCGGTAACTCCATTTTTTGTAGGCAACAAATTTCTTGTATGTAAGGGGGTACAAACTATAATCATGGCCTAGGCGGGTGACTAAATTGATAGCTATATATTGATCCTTTACTCTTCTCGTTGGGTTAATGGGGTGCGTCCCTCTATAGGAGGGGATTAGGATAGAAGGGGGGCAGGAAGGAGCACCAGATCTGCTTGTACCATGGAGTGTGAGAATCCGGTGCACCAAAACTAGGCCTCACCGGGCGTAAGAGGTACAACCAATGTATTGGAAGCAAACTGCCAACCAAAATATTCCATAGAGACACAAGTTATTTTTTTTCCTCACTGAGATGAATCTACTGGCGGTATAACAGATCCATAGATCTGCAGGATCGATCTGACATGATCTAGTGTCCTGGGTATTAAAGGTACATGGACCTTTATACATCACATATGAACATTCTGAGGTTCGCATGAGTTCTCGCTTGTTATCATAAAGGTACATAGATATATATACATAGATATATATATATAAATATATTTTTATCCCTCTTTTCCTTCGCTTGCACCGGACCTCTTTGTAAATTGACAGCACTTTCCATTTATGTCGTACTGTTCGAGTAAAGTCTTGAGTTTGTTTTCTGCATTTTTTAAAAATTTTTATGGGTTTTTTTTGTTGCAGAAAGTAAGTAACCAGGCCTGGTACCCATTTAACCATTCCTCTACACATCCAGCAGGGGGAGGGTTAACTTTGTAACGCCGTTTCGGCAATTCTGTCTACGTGCTATTTAGGAAAATAAAAAAAAATAAAGAAACACTTTTTTTTGTTATATGATGTAATATTAAAGATGTTCATAAATAAAAAAGTTCTACAAATGCACGGTTTGTCTTTTTGGTTGTTATCTGGAGAACATTTGTATGAAAATTAAGGTTTACCGTATAGGAGGCAAATGTATCCTTCCAGGATCGCCTGTATAGATATTACTGGGTGTTTGAGCTTTTTGACAGCTATAATGAATCCAATTTAATGGATACAAAAGTGTCTATTGACTGCATTAAGAACTGAGAAGAGATTGTGTCCGGCAGTAGAATACAGCCATCATCTGTCATCTGCACTTTAATAAGAATATTGAGATGACTCTGCTGTGCTTGACTCAATCTACACAGCACAGCTAAAAAGTGATCTGCAAGAAGGAAACACAAATTAAGGTTAATTAGGTCATTATTTACACATTTATAGTATTTTCGCTCATATTCCTCCATATTCAAAAGACTAAATGGGATTATTATTGGCTGTATAAGCAAATGGTCAAGGGGGCTTTACACGCTGCGACATCGCTAATGTGGAGTCGTTGGGGTCACGGAATTTGTGACGCACATCCGGCCGCATTAGCGATGTAGCTGCGTGTGACACAGATGAGCGATTTTGCATCGTTGCAAAAACGTGCAAAATCGCTCATTGGTGACATGGGGGTCCATTCTCGATTATCGTTACTGCAGCAGTAACGATGTAGTTCGTCGCTCCTGCGGCAGCACACATCGCTATGTGTGACGCCACAGGAACGGGGAAGCTCTCCTTACCTGCCTCCCGGCTGCAATGAGGAAGGAAGGAGGTGGGCGGGATGTTACGTCCCGCTCATCTCCGCCCCTCCGCTGCTATTGGGCGGCCGCTCAGTGACATCGCTGTGACGCCGCACGGACCGCCCCCTTAGAAAGGAGGCGGTTCGCTGGTCACAGCGACGTCGCCGGGCAGGTAAGTAGTGTGACGGGTCTGGGCGATGTTGTGCGGCACGGGCAGCGATTTGCCCGTGTCGCGCAACAGATGGGGGCGGGTACCCACACTAGCGATATCGGGACCGATATCGCAGTGTGTAAAGTAGCCTTCACTCGACAAAACACTTGATTGGACATAAAATAATTTTTGTTGGCAGTGCATTGTCAGTTGTTGACTTTGGATGTGTTGCCGACAACATGCATTCTGTATGGGGACCCTTATCAACAATCATCCTGTCCCCATACAGCTTGATCAGCCCACATGAATCAGTCCATACATAAAAAAGGGTTATTCCCATATCCAAGATCCTGTCCCAATATGTAGTATGTGTAATAAGAAGAATATTAGCAAATACCTCCAAATTAGAAATGTAGTATAGTTCTCCTGATATACCATGTCTCTTACCTCATGTGCAAGGCATTGCAGGACATTAGGTCTCCAAGGTTACGGCCATGCATATACAGTCATATGAAAAAGTTTGGGCACCCCTATTAACGTTAACCTTTTTTCTTTATAACAATTTGGGTTTTTGCTATTTCAGTTTCATCTATCTAATAACTGATGGCCTGAGTAATATTTCTGGATTGAAATGAGGTTTATTGTACTAACAGAAAATGTGCAATCCGCATTTAAACAAAATTTGACCGGTGCAAAAGTATGGGCACCCTTATCAATTTCTTGATTTGAACACTCCTAACTACTTTTTACTGACTTACTAAAGCACTAAATTGGTTTTGTAACCTCATTGAGCTTTGAACTTCATAGGCAGGTGTATCCAATCATGAGAAAAGGTATTTAAGGTGGCCACTTGCAAGTTGTTCTCCTATTTGAATCTCCTATGAAGAGTGGCATCATGGGCTCCTCAAAACAACTCTCAAATGATCTGAAAACAAAGATTATTCAACATAGTTGTTCAGGGGAAGGATACAAAAAGTTGTCTCTGAGATTTAAACTGTCAGTTTCCACTGTGAGGAACATAGTAAGGAAATGGAAGAACACAGGTACAGTTCTTGTTAAGCCCAGAAGTGGCAGGCCAAGAAAAATATCAGAAAGGCAGAGAGAAGAATGGTGAGAACAGTCAAGGACAATCCACAGACCACCTCCAAAGACCTGCAGCATCATCTTGGTGCAGATGGTGTCAATGTGCATCGGTCAACAATACAGCGCACTTTGCACAAGGAGAAGCTGTATGGGAGAGTGATGCGAAAGAAGCCGTTTCGGCAACCACGCCACAAACCGAGTCGCCTGAGGTATGCAAAAGCACATTTGGACAAGCCAGTTACATTTTGGAAGAAGGTCCTATGGACTGATGAAACAAAGATTGAGTTGTTTGGTCATACAAATAGGCGTTATGCATGGAGGCAAAAAAACACGGCATTCCAAGAAAAGCACTTGCTACCCACAGTAAAATTTGGTGGAGGTTCCATCATGCTTTGGGGCTGTTTGGCCAATGCCGGCACCGGGAATCTTGTTAAAGTTGAGGGTCGCATGGATTCAACTCAGTATCAGCAGATTCTTGACAATAATGTGCAAGAATCAGTGACGAAGTTGAAGTTACGCAGCGGATGGATATTTCAGCAAGACAATGATCCAAAACACCGCTCCAAATCTACTCAGGCATTCATGCAGAGGAACAATTACAATGTTCTGGAATGGCCATCCCAGTCCCCAGACCTGAATATCATTGAACATCTATGGGATGATGTGAAGCGGCTGTCCATGCTCGGCGACCATCAAACTTAACTGAACTGGAATTGTTTTGTAAACAGGAATGGTCAAATCTACCTTCATCCAGGATCCAGGAACTCATTAAAAGCTACAGGAAGCGACTAGAGGCTGTGATTTCTGCAAAAGGAGGATCTACAAAATATTAATGTCACTTTTATGTTGAGGTGCCCATACTTTTGCACCGGTCAAATTTTGTTTAAATGCGGATTGCACGTTTTCTGTTAGTACAATAAACCTCATTTCAATCCAGAAATATTACTCAGTCCATCAGTTATTAGATATATGAGACTGAAATAGCAAAAACCCAAATTGTTATAAAGAAAAAAGGTTAACATTAATAGGGGTGCCCAAACTTTTTCATATTACTGTAGGATCAGTTAGTTGATAGTGGTTGTAATCATGAATACCTAAGCCACTGCAATGCCCTGCACATGAGGTAAGTGGCATAGGTAATCAGGAGAACTATACTACATTTTTAATTGTAGGTATTTGCTAGTATTCTTATTATTACACCTACTACATATTGGGATAGGATCTTGGAGAAGGGAATACCCCTTAAAGGCTATGTTCACATGTCTAGGCAGTAATCATCCATTAGGCTGGATCCAGCAGCAATCAGTTAGCAAATAAAAGTTGTGCGGACCCAACTTATATGTACTTTTTAAAAAAATCTGATTTCAGTTGGATCTGCTTTTTTAGGATTGAAGTCTATGGAAAACTATTTTTTTTCTTTAATTTGAATCAGCTTAAAATGGAAGATAAGGAATGGCTGATTAAATAAATCAATTTTCCATAGACCTCAATGGTAAAAATCAGATCTGGCTGAAATCAATTTTTTTTTAAAAAGAGACAAAAGAATTGTGTTTGCAAAATTTTTTGCCAACGGATTGCTACTGGACCCGTTCTAATGGATGATTATGCTCTATGGGAGTCCAGTGGGTGGAGCTATTCAGTGACTGACAGCCATCATAAAAGAG
The DNA here is from genome assembly GCF_048569485.1 of Anomaloglossus baeobatrachus. Lineage (NCBI taxonomy): Eukaryota > Metazoa > Chordata > Amphibia > Anura > Aromobatidae > Anomaloglossus > Anomaloglossus baeobatrachus. The sequence continues at coordinate 248,355,319 of NC_134360.1, read as the reverse complement.
AGGCTGTTCACCAATGAATAGTCCGCCCACTGGACTCAAACAGATCCAGCGTGTGACCGGTCAGATGGATAATTCCCTTTGATCCTTTCCTTGCCAATCCCCATTGTTCTTATTAGTATATGTGGACACTGTTTGGATAAAAATTTGACTCTGTTGCAATTTTTGCTGATAGAAAAAAAATGTGTTTTTTTTTCTACAAAATGATGAAAACCAAATAAACCCAACTCTAGTAAAAGTGATTTATCTGGCACTTTTAGATCCATCATTTGACGGATATTTTTTTTTTTTTTTCAGGAATTTTTTCTTTCTTTTGCTACAATTAAGCTAATTTCAGGTGATTTTTCTTCTCCAAAAACAGCACCACTGTAACTTATGGGTTGTTTTTTACTGAAGATCAGCCACAATAAATCCAGTATTTCATTAGAAAATTACCTATTGTTTATATTAGGTTTTTATATTAATTTATTTGCTTTTTTTTACATTTTGGAAACTATTTTTTTTCACATCACAACCTGTATTAAAAATATAAATGAGAAATCTTGCAAGGGCTATTCTAAAATCATGCTCCCTATTTTTTCAGGAAATGCGCAAGCACATTAGCAGCAATAAACTGAGGCAGACCGTATTTATTTTGTATCAAAGCCTCTAATGTGCAAGTGCAAAGGTCATTGTGAAGGGAGGGGGGAACAAGGGGAGCTGTGACGTCACGTATTATGTTTCAGGGATCCTGTATTATCAGGAGGTGTTACCAATATTATTATCCTGCCTCTGCTGGTAATGAGACTGCTGAAAACTCTTCCCGAAAGAATGAGTCTAAAATAACCTCAGTGTAAAAATTGCAACATTTCTAATTTCGTGTTTTGAATACAAATCATGATATTTTAAAAAAGTCAGTGCCAAGAATAAAAAAAAATACAATACAAAACCTGATATATTTTAAAAAGACAGTGCAAAAAAAATATTAACACAAAACCTGATTTAAAAATAAGTTACATTCTTAATATACATTTTGTTAAAGTGAAGTGGACTGAGCTGCAAAACCGAATACAGCCCATGAGCATTATTATTAATTATTATTATTATTATTTTTGGAATAAAAGTTTTCTAATTTCATTTTTAATTTCTAATTTTCACTACAGTTCAAAAGTTTGGGGTCACCCAGACAATTTTGTCTTTTCCATGAATAATCCTACTTTTATTAATCAGATGATTTGCGTAATGAATAGAGAATATCGTCCAGACAGTGACGAGGTCAGAAATAATGATTTTTACGTGAAATAATAATTTCCTCTTCACACTTGGCTTTCGACACAGATCGCTCCTTTGCACAATTCCAGCTTTGCAGAGCTTTAGCATTCTAGCTGGTAATTTGCGGAGGTAATCTGGGGATATTTCCCCCCATGCTTCCCCTCCCCCTCCCACAAGTTGGATTGGCTTGATGGGCACTTTTTGGTACCATACGGTCAAGCTGCTCACACAACAGCTCTATAGGGTTGAGATCTGGTGACTGGGCCCCTCCATTACAGATAGATACCGGCTGCCGGCGTCTTCCCGAAATAGTTCATGCATAATTTGGAGGTGGCTTTGGGTCATTGTCCTGTTGTAGGATTAAATTGGCTCCAATCAAGCACTATCCACAGGGTATGGCATGGCATTGCAAAATGGATTGATAGCCTTCCTTATTCAAAATCCCTTTTACCTTGTACAAATCTCCCACTTTACCAGCACCAAAGCAACCCCAGCCCATCACATTCCTCCACCATGCTTGACAGAGGGCGTCAGGCACTCTTCCAGTATCTTTTCAGTTGTTCTGTGCCTCACAAATGTTCTCAAACTTTGATTTGTCTGTGCATAACACTTTTTCTAATCCTCCTCTGTCCAATGTCTGTGTTCTTTTGCCCATATTAATCTTTTCTTTTTATTAGCCAGTCTCAGATATGGCTTTTTCTTTGCCTCTCTGCCCTGAAGGCCGGCATCCCGGAGTCGCCTCTTCACTGTAGACGGTGACACTGGCGTTATGTGAGTATTATGTAATGAAGCTGCCAGTTGAGGACCTGTGAGGCGTGGATTTCTCACACTAGAGACTGTAATGTGCTTGTCTTGTTGCTCAGTTGTGCAGCGCGGCCTCCCACTTCCCTCTACTCTGGTTACAGCCTGTTTGTGCTCTCCTCTGAAGGGAGTAGTACACATCATTATAAGAAATCTTCAGTTTCTTGGCAATTTCTCGCATGGAATATCCTTCATTTCTAAGAACAAGAATAGACTGTCGAGTTTCACATGAAAGTTCTCTTTTTCTGGCCATTTTGAGAGTTTAATGGAACCAACAAATGTAATGCTCCAGATTCTCAACTAGCTCAAAGGAAGGTCAGTTTTATAGCTTCTCTAATCAGCAAAACTGTTTTCAGCTGTGCTAACATACTTGCACAAGGGTTTTCAAGGGATTTTTAAACATCCATTAGCCTTCTAACACAGTTAGCAAACACAATGTACCAGTACCACTGGAGTGGTGGTTGTTGGGAATGGGCCTCTATACACCTATGTAGATATTGCATGAAAAAAAACAGATGTTTGCAGCTAGAATAGTCCATTTACCGCATTACACTGTATAGAGTGGATTTCTGTGTAATTTAATGTTAGCGTCATTGAAAATAATATAAGGAAATATCTAAGTGACCCTAAACTTTTCAACTGTAGTGTATAAGCCATGAATTCTTCATTCTGACGGTTTCTTTGCCCTCTGTACATCACTATTACATTACAATAACCTGTATAAATGGCGCAGGACTTTTTTCTCCGCATCTGTTGGCCTCATCCCTGTCTGAAAAGGGAACGGCCAAAGTCTGTAAAAAGGAGTTAAAAAGCTTTGCCAAGATGAACCTCAGTGTCATGGAAATCAGCGGCGCCCGCCCATGCAGCAGATGTGGACAATCCAATAAATGTTCAGACGAGAAACCCTTTGTGAGCCACTCGCGTGGATTCATGTAGTAAAAACACAAGTAGCCCATTATTGTCTGTTAACCTGTTCCTCCCCGGAATAATGTAACATAGGGCTCATGTACAGCAGAGTTGTGTGGATATGGGGCTCATACGTTATGAAATGGGAGACGTATGAAGGTACATAGACTTCTATGATCTATTATTTTCCGGGCACATAGACTTCTATGATCTACTATTCTTCCAGATACATAGACTTTTATGACGTACTATTCTTCTGAGTACATAGACTTCTATGATCTACTATTCTTCCAGGTACATAGACTTTTATTATCTACTATTCTTCCAGGTACATAGACTTCTATGATCTACTATTCTTCCGGATACATAGACTTCTATAATCTACTATTCTTCCGGATACATAGACTTCTATGATCTACTATTCTTCCAGGTACATAGACTTTTATGATCTACTATTCTTCCCGATACATAGACTTCTATAATCTACTATTCGTCCAGGTACATAGACTTTTATGATCTACTATTCTTCCAGGTACATAGACTTCTATGATTTACTATTCTTCTGGGCAGATAGACTTCTATGATCTACTATTCTTCCAGGTACATAGACTTCTATGATCTACTATTCTTCCAGGTACATAGACTTCTTTGATCTACTATTCTTCTGGGTAAATAGACTTCTATGATCTACTATTCTTCTGGGTAAATAGACTTCTATGATCTACTATTCTTCTGGGTACATAGACTTCTATGATCTACTATTCTTCCAGGTATATAGACTTCTATGATCTCCTATTCTTCCGAGTACATAGACTTCTATGATCTACTATTCTTCCAGATACATAGACTTCTATGATCTACTATTCTTTTGAGTACATAGACTTCTATGATCTACTATTCTTCCGGGTACATAGACTTCTATGATCTACTATTCTTCTGGGTACATAGACGTCTATGATCTACTATTCTTCTGGGTACATAGACGTCTATGATCTACTATTCTTCTGGGTACATAGACGTCTATGATCTACTATTCTTCTGGGTACATAGACGTCTATGATCTACTATTCTTTCGGGTACATAGACTTCTATGATCTACTATTATTCCGGGTACATAGACTCCTATGATCTACTATTCTTCTGGGTACATAGACTTCTATGATCTACTATTCTTCTGGGCACATAGACTTCTATGATCTACTATTCTTCTGATTAAATAGACTCTATGATCTACTATACTTCAAGCAGCATAACTTCTATGATCTACTATTCTTATGGGTACATAGACTTCTATGATCTACTATTATTCTGGATACATAGACGTCTATGATCTACTATTCTTCTGGGTACATAGACTTTTATGATCTACTATTCTTCTGAGTACATAGACTTTTATGATGTACTATTCTTCCAGATACATAGACTTCTATGATCTACTATTCTTCCGGATACATAGACTTTAATAAAAGGGGAGGAAATCACTGAAATGGATGGGGAAAACATCTGGATGCATCTGACTCCCAGGTCGCTGCTGGGAACTAAATGAATAATTTAAATAAACCACGTAGGTCCTCCTTATTTTTGATAACCAGCCAAGGTTAAAGAGATAGCTGGGGGCTGATTTTACCAGGCTGGAAAGATCTATGGATATTGGCCCCTTCCCAACCTAAAAATACCAGACCGCATCTACCCCAGAATTGGTGCATCACATTAGCTGCGCCAATTCTGGAGCTTTGCCCAGCTCTTTCCGATTGCCCTGGTGCGGTGGTAATATTTTGGGGGTTTAATGTCAGCTGTGTAATATCAGCTGGCGTTATGGCCAGGGGTTAGTAATGGAGAGGCTTCTACCAGACACCTCCATTACTAACCCATTAATGAAAAAAACGCACACACAGGAAAAAGTTGTTTGAGTATTTATTATACACTATCACTCGTTCACCAATGTATTATCAAAAATGTTCCCACGAACTCTGTCATAGGCCATGTTTTCCAAAAGCAGCTCCCCTGACTGTGAGTAGCAGTAAAGTGCAGCTATTCACCGGCACCGGGTAGTGACGACAACTCTCATCAGAGCCTGTGGGTCTCACTGAGCGCAGCACTCAGTCGGCGGCTGTGATGAGAGTTGTCATTGCACCTGGCATCTGTGAATGGCTGCACTTTACCGCTATTCACAGTCCCCAGAGCACGTGGATAATGTGCAGCGCTGCGATGGAACGTTGTGGGAACATTTTCATAATAAATTCGTGAACGAGGGCGTGTGGAAGAGTCTTTATTCAAATAAACTATTTTTTTTCTGCGTGAGTGTTTTTATTGGCTAACAGCTGCAAAATATGTGGGCGGGGACTCGAACATGGCGCTTGAGCAGCCGCGATAATCAAGAATCAAGCAGTGGCGGGCACACTCGCACAACACTAGAGATAATGTGTATTGGGTTCTACACACACTATAATTGTGTAGTATTTATATGCAGGGTGAAATACACAATCCACTATTCACAACAGTCGATGTCACAGCTCTCCTCCTCCTCCTCCTGTACAATGACTAATAACACGTCTATATACAGTAGATAACACAAGATCCACCATTCACAATAGGTGATGTCACAGCTCACCTCCTCCTGTACATTGACTGATAACACGTGTATATATGTGCCACCCCCGTGCCAGCAGCCAACGCTGCTCGGATATGGATCTACGGTACAGCTCGAGGGGTTCTCCGGACCCGAGGGTCGCACGGACACTCTGACTAAAAAGGGACATATTTATACGGGATTGGTTGTAAAATGTCTGTGACGCCACCCACGGTGTGTGGTGAGATGTGACACCACCACTGCCGTTGTGGGGACTCCCGGGGACGTTGGGCTGGCAGCTGGATGTTAACCCCTCCACGCCTTGACTGCCTGAGCTCGCCTCCTCCACTCCACTCTGAACTTGACTCTAGACTTATCTGACTGTTTTTCCTGCCCGGGTTCTCCAGACCCCTAGGTGGGCGTTCCCTTACCGCCTGGTCCCGCCCACTGGTGTGTCTGTCCTACCCTGAAGGGGGTGACTAGGGTTTCAGGTCGGCTGATTTAACCCTTTGTGGGCTAGGTGTTGTGCGGGGGCCTATGTGTACCTCTACCTGGTTTTCCAGGGCGCTACATTCCCCCTTGGTTGAATACAGACCGTCCGCGGGCTGTCCGACCACCACCATTTATTTTAACTGGAACTAGAAAGTAGAAAAGAAAAGGCATAAATACAAGTATAATAACAGTGGAACAGTTTCTTCCCTTACGGGAGGCACATGTCTTAAACGTTACACAATCAAACGGAACGGGATGGAACGGGCCACCTTCTTGTTGCTCCCACCCAAACAACCTGTTCCTTGGTGCCACCGCTAAACACTGGTGCACACCCCTTTGCCCAAGTCCAGGAACGGGATCGGGGGACGCCCACACAGGCCGGGTAAAAAGTTCCTTACCCGGCAGTGCTTGTCAAGGGTTCCCAAGTCCGGGGACCCCTGGCCTGGAGGTTAATCACCGGTTTTAGTGGTGACTGGGCCTCGGCCGACTCTACCGCAGGCCCTTCCTCCAATCTGCCTCTCCAGTCCAGTGGCTGCCGTGAAAAATAAGGGTAGCCTTGAATTATTTACAAGGCCCAAAAGTTTTTGGGTTGGCTTTCCAGTCCTAAGCCATGGTCCATGAAACTATAAACGGTAACGGGATTCAATTTTAACTGGGATAGCCGGGAACCGCTACCTTAACAATCTTCCTTGCTTGGAGATGGCGGAGGGGGGTGGAGGCACACTTTTTCATCCATCTTTCCCCACTTCTTTACGTCGAGGGCGAACCACCCCCTCTCTCGGCAGTGCCGGGTATAGGAGACCAGCTCTCCTTGCTCCAGGTCACGATCCGGGTAGCCTGTAGGCAAATGAGGGGCCACATCCCTCCGGGACACAAAAATCTCGGCCTCCAGGCCCGGTTCATAACTAAAACCCCATCCCTTTTTGGGGTTAAAGTGCCAGACCTGTCCTTGGAACGTCGGGCCCCGCACCCAGAAAGTTGCCTGCCGAAGGTTGTCCTTCTCCCGGTATGTCCTATTTAGTGCTTCGGCCTTCCTCTTCTCCCGGACCGCAATCTCCGTCTTCAGCTGCCAATACGGAGTACGGGTTCCGCATTTTGCTTCCTCCTGCTCAGGGGCTTGGACCATCCGGACGCCCTCACTGCCGGCTACGACCGGGCTCACGTGAAGTGGAAGAGGGCTCCGTTGATCCGCGGCCTGCTCTGCCGCCCTGTAGGTGCATCCCATCTGCGCCTCAGCCAGGACCGGGTACTGGGAAGCGGCCGGCGTCTTTGCTGACTTCCAGTTGGGCGTCTCCTCTGCTGCGGCTGGGCGGATTGCCGAGGCCGACGTCATCAAGTGCGCTGCCTTCTCCGGGATCGGGGATGATGTCATCTCTGGTGCGGCCAGGCTCGGGGCCGGAGGGGATGTCTTCCGGGCTTTGGTCTTTCACAGGACTGCTACGGGTGTCAGAGTGGTGGCGTGCTCATGGCCCGAGGATGCTGTTGCCGGGTCCTCGCAGGCAGATGGAACGGGTACCGCTGCCATTGCTTGTGGCAGTGGACCGAGCGGGGCACCAGCTACAGGTACGGGCAGCAAGTGAGGCGGCGTGGCGGACGGGGGCACACTGAGCTCCTCAGCCTGTTGGGCCGGTCCCGGTGGGACATAGGGGCATGGGTCGCTTACCCGCTCCTCCGAGGTCATCTCCACTTTGCGGGCCCGGACAGCTGCAGCCAGTTCCTGCATCTTGGCCGTCCATCTCTTTAGTAGAAAGTTAGCCTGGGCCTGGATTCTTTGGCACATCCGTTCTGTCTGGGCTTCCAACCAGTCGGCAGTCCCGGGGGCAAATCTTTCCATCTTCGGGTTGCCGGATTGGTCAGACATCCTCTCGAGGTGGTGTCCAGGAACGGAAGATGGCAGAGTCCTGGTGTCCCTACCTCTTATTTCCTCGGATCACATGCCGCTATTCTCGCCCGGCCCCCTGGTTTTTCGGGAGCAGGCCTCTCATGCGGCTTGCTAGTTTCGATTTCGACCTCCGGGTTTTCCTTCCGGCCTTGTTCCCAGAGGGCGGAGCTTCAACTTTGCGCCCTTTCTCGGGGAAGAAGACTCTGGGTTGTCGTTTTTCACGCCAAAAATGGCGGCAGAGATGGCGGTTTTCAAAATTTTTGCAGCGCAGCACCACTGACAGTCCAGAACAAGGCGCACTTTCACTGGGTAAGTGAATGGGTAAGAATCCTGTTCGTGACGCCAGGTTTCGGGGTGTGCCGCCCCAGTGCCAGCAGCCAGTGCTGCTCGGATCCGGATCTACGGTACGGCTCGAGGGGTTCTCCGGACCCGGGGGTCGCACGGACACTCCGAATAAACAGGGACATATTTATACGGGATTGGTTGTAAAATGTCTGTGACGCCACCCACGGTGTGTGGTGAGATGTGAAACCACCGCTGCCGTTGCAGGGGCTCCCGGGGACGTTGGGTTGGCAGCTGGATGTTAACCCCTCCGTGGGTAGGGATAGATGTCCCGGGGCCCAGTGTCTCTATGCTGAGGATGGTGATTGCAGGGGCCGGCGCACCCGGTCAGGCCGGGGGTGTTACTCACGGTCGAATAAAGCACACAAGTCCTGTGGTAAACCAAGGTGATGGTGGCCGGCTTTTGCAGACGGGTGTATCAGGTCCCACACCCGGGCCAGTAGTCAATGCCTTTCTCCTCTGCACTTCGTGTTGCTCTAACATAGACTTCCCGTTGTGTAACACGGGGAGTCTGCTCCCGGTCCTTCGGTTAAACTAAGGAGCTGTGGACAAACAAGCGCAAATAGGGTCTTACCCAAATAAGTGCAGGGTAGGGAGAGGGGAGTAATGCTACTCACCAAATATAGTTGTGAAAGTCACAACTACTGTATTAGCACGTACAAATCGATCCACGGCTGCAGCCACCCAGTGGCAGAAAACAGAAAGCAATAGAGAAGGGTGTTCAAATGCCGCGCCAACAGATCACTCGTTCAGATGTTCAGACCAATGTCACTTTATTGTCATCCAGGTCTACGCGTTTCAGGAGCCCCTGCTCCCTTCCTCAGGACCGTCAGGTTACAAATAACATCAACATTTTTTTTGATGATATTTGTAACCTGACGGTCCTGAGGAAGGGAGCAGGGGCTCCTGAAACGCGTAGACCTGGATGACAATAAAGTGACATTGGTCTGAACATCTGAACGAGTGATCTGTTGGCGCGGCATTTGAACACCCTTCTCTATTGCTTTCTGTTTCCCGGTCCTTCGGTTGGGAGCCGTGCCCATCTGACGCTGACCCTTGGGATCTACGGGCCCTGGCGGTTGCCCTATCCCTCTCTGTGGGTGGTTGTCTACTTTTCGGGACTTAGGTTGGGACAGGACCTAAAATCGTGCCCTCAATTGGTTAATTAGCTAGGCCGTTGGTGCCGGTCCTGGCTTCAGGGTCCAAGTACCCCCTCTGTGCACGGTCTCCGGGTCGGTTCTCCGTTGTCGGCACCGGCGGGCTACAATCCTGTCCCAGTCCACCACGGATCTCCGGCAGCTGTCTTCTCGTCTCCTGCTGTCACTGGCTACTGTCTGCCACCTATCCATGGTGTCAGGGCTACGACCCTGGCAACTGTCAGCTTGCAGTTCAGGCCTTGACTGCCTGAGCTGACCTCCTCCACTCCACTCTGAACTTGACTCTAGACTTATCTGACTGTTATTCCCGCCACGGGTTCTCCAGACCCCTAGGTGGGCGTTCCCTTACCACCTGGTCCCGCCCACTGGTGTGTCTGTCCTACCCTGAGGGAGGTGACTAGGGTTTCAGGTTGGCTGATTTAATGATTTAACCCTTTGTGGGCTAGGTGTTGTGCGGGGGCCTATGTGTACCTTTACCTGGTTCTCCAGGGCGCTGCATATACAGCAGATAACACAGGACCCACCATTCACAATAGGTGATGTCACAGCTCACCTCATTCTCCTCCTGTATATTGACTGATAACACGTCTATATACAACAGATAACACAGGATCCCACCATTCACAATAGGTGATATCACAGCTCACCTCCTCCTCCTGTACATTGACTGATAATACCTCTATATACTGTAGATATCACAGGATCCACCATTCACAATAGGTGATGTCACAGCTCACCTCCTCCTCCTCCTGTACATTGACTGATAACACATCTATATACAGTAGGTAACAGAGGATCCACCATTTACAATAAGTGATATCACAGCTCACTTACTCCTCCTGTACATTGACAGTGACATTGACCTCTATATATAGTAGATAGCACAGGATCTATCATTCACAATAGGTGATGTATGTCACATCTCACCTCCGCCTCCTGTACAATGACAGATAACACCTCTATATACAGTAGATAAAACAGTATCCACCATTCACAATAAGTGATGTCATAGCTCACCTTCTCCTTCTGTACAATGAGTGATAACACTCCTATATACAGTAGATAAAACAGAATTTCCATTCACAATAGATGATGTCACAGCTCACCTCCTCTCCTTCACTTCAAAATGACTTTTCGCCAGATCAGAACCTGCCTAGAAAGCTCTCCTATAGAACTCAATGAACTAAAATCATTGCTACCTATTTTCCATAGAACAGGAAACATTATGCCAAGCAGCCAGTGTGATGAATGCAAGATTTTTTTTTTAAGCTAGATCGTGATGAGAATAACAATACAAACTAATAAAAATATAAAAAGTATAAAAAATACAGTTGACTTGAAAACCTGATTTAAACAATAGGCCATTTCCTTTCATAGGATATATATATATATATATATATATATATATATATATATTTATATTTACATTTATTTATACTTGGTAAGTGGCGCAAAACAGAATTAAGAAAGTAAAGATGATAATAGTGCGTGGTGTAATAATAATAATAATAATAATAATACTTCCAATAAGAAAAATATCAATAACATAATAATACTAGCAACAACAACAATAATATTAATTCCAATAAGAATAGTATCAATAACACTATAATAATAACAACAACAATAATAATACTTATAATAATAATAATCGTATGGGAAGTAGTACTATTATTATTAATAATCTTATTGGAAATAGTAATAATAATAATTGTATGGAAAGTAGTACTATTATTATTATTATTATTATTATTATTATTATTATTATTATTAATAATCTTATGGGAAATAATAATAATTGTATGGGAAGTAGTACTATTATTATTAATCTTATGGGAAATAATAATAATAATTGTATGGGAAGTAGTACTATTATTATTATTATTATTATTATTAATAATAATCTTATGGGAAATAATAATAATAATTGTATGGGAAGTAGTACTATTATTATTAATCTTAATGGAAATAGTAATAATAATAATTGTATGGGAAGTAGTACTATTATTATTATTATTATTATTAATAATCTTATGGGAAATAATAATAATAATTGTATGGGAAGTAGTACTATTATTATTATTAATCTTATGGGAAATAATAATAATAATAATTGTATGGGAAGTAGTACTATTATTATTATTAATCTTATTGGAAATAGTAATAACAATAATTGTATGGGAAGTAGTACTATTATTATTATTAATAATCTTATGGGAAATAATAATAATAATAATAATTGTATGGGAAGTAGTACTATTATTATTATTATTATTATTATTATTATTAATCTTATTGGAAATAGTAATAATAATTGTATGGGAAGTAGTACTATTATTAATAATCTTATTGGAAATAGTAATAATAATAATTGTATGGGAAGTAGTACTATTATTATTATTATTAATAATCTTATGGGAAATAATAATAATAATAATAATTGTATGGGAAGTAGTACTATTATTATTATTATTATTAATAATCTTATTGGAAATAGTAATAATAATTGTATGGGAAGTAGTACTATTATTATTATTAATCTTATGGGAAATAATAATAAAAATAATTGTATGGGAAGTAATACTATTATTATTATTATTATTAATCTTATGGGAAATAATAAATAATAATAATAATAATAATTGTATGGGAAGTAGTACTATTATTATTATTATTATTATTATTAATCTTATGGGAAATAATAATAATAATAATTGTATGGGAAGTAGTACTATTATTATTATTATTAATCTTATGGGAAATAATAATAAATAATAATAATAATAATAATTGTATGGGAAGTAGTACTATTATTATTATTATTATTATTATTAATCTTATGGGAAATAATAATAATAATAATTGTATGGGAAGTAGTACTATTATTATTATTATTATTAATCTTATGGGAAATAATAATAATTGTATGGGAAGTAATACTATTATTATTGTTATTATTATTAATAATCTTATGGGAAATAATAATAATAATAATTATGAATAATAATGTTTTACATTTTTGCACTCCTTCATACCCTAGTATTTTACCTTATTTACCCCTATTTTTATTGCAGTAAATTTAGCTTGTTATTCTGACCAATGACAATGAGACCATTCCTCTGACCCCATATAAATAAATGATAATGCAGGTGCATAAATGGCAGCAATCAGCAGTAACAATGGGTTTTCAGTGCACAGATAAATTGTCTTTCCTCCTTTACAACAACTTGAAGCTGCAGAGAGAAATATCTGCTTCGTGGAAGAATGAAAGTCCCTGGTGGGCTGCGCAGACCCCGGCAGTGGTCCTGATTTCTTTAGTATAGGCTGCCTTTATCTCAGATTGCCAGTCCTGCAGAGTGTGAATAGCGATCAGCGGCTTCCATGGCTCCTGCCTAGTGATAGGACCGCTGCGGTCCCTGGAGGCCACTTTGCTGCTGTGTCCTTTGTGCAGTGAGAATCTATGGAGGCAATAGAGGCTGAGCTGGAGGAGGACACTGATTACAGCCCAGAGAATGGAGGCCGCCATCCCCCGGAGCCCGGCCGAGTATTAATTGAATTAAGAGGAGGCTTTTTTATCGCTTAAACAGAGATTGGAATATTTAAGCTCTCTGATTTTCAATGGGCAGTTCCCAAATGGAGTTAAAATCACCTAAAAAGCACAAACACACCCTCACAATGCAAAGAATTACACTGAATAAACTGTAGGTCAATTCCAATTGTGAAAATAACATTTCCTAAAAATGTACAAATATATATTTTTTTAACATTGCATATTTTGCATAATAACTGATTTTTATAGAACCGTTGCACTTCTTATCATATAGTTTGGACCAGACTCTGACCATACACATTGCCGAATCTGTCACAGACCAGGCACTGGAGGCGACCAATCCATCATCTTGGCTGTTAACTGTTTCCAGGCTCGGACTGGCCCACTGGGGAGCTGGTAAATTCCCTGGTGGGCCCCTCTGTAGCACTGCTAATGATTATTATTTCTATACTTGATGCAATATTTACAGAGAAAGCCATCATCTAATCATTTGTTATACAAACTATTCAGTTTCAGACTATATAGTAGCATACAGATTTATTTTTTTTACTAGATACAGGTTATTTTTGCATGTAGCCGAATGGATTCAATGTTAATGGCCCCCCCAGTCCAACAACGATGGTGTCTGTTATCACAGGAGATTATACAGAAATTAAATCATCAAAATTCCAGATATTGGGTCAAAAAAGGAAAATACCCCATTATCAGTCAATGTGATCCATCAGTTTCATGGATAGTGGTAAAGACTATGTATTCAGAACTGCACCTTTGTTTTTATTCAGAACTAAAATGCAAATATGAACCGGACCCAACTACGACCAGTAGGGCACAAAATCATTGAGTGTTGTGCACTAGCTGCATCTCTTGTTGGAATATGGAACCAACACCAGGATATTCTGTTTATGTAAACAACAGCTGCAGGCTCATTCTGAGGAGGGACTATCTTGCACAGACTGGTTAGAGGGGGGAGAATGCAGAGGATAGAGGAGCAGGGCACCTTCAGTGAGTCCACCGGTGTTTATAGACAAAGTGGCTATCTATGCCACCACTGCATGGGCCTTTGTCCATAAATACCAGTGGACTCACTGAAGGCGCCCTGCTCCTCTATCCTCTGCATCCTCCCCCCTCTAACCTGAGATATCATTTGTCTCTGCATTCTCGGGCACCTTACCCATACCGCAGATGCCCTGAGCACCATCTGATATTGCAGAATTTTTTCCCCCAAACCCTCAATGCTTTATATGCAAAACCCTGATGAAGGCTTCCTAGAAGCCGAAACGTACTTTTGTATAGGTTGGGGTGCATCCCTTTTTGCAATAAATCAAAAATAAAATATGACCCTTTGTTGTATCTTCAGTGCTGGAGTTACCCTTTATGATTACTGATTTTTTTCTTCCAATCGCCTACTTATATTTTGTTGAGCCGGACTCCATCTTTTATATATTAGTCTAAATTATTGACACCAAGACCCTCAACAACTTCTGGGAAGAGAGGTGGTGAAGTGAATAGGTAATTGCTATTTTTTATTGTAACACATTTTTTGCTTCCTTTTAAAAAAAAAAAAATAAATTCCAGAGAATCCCTTTAAAGGAAAGTTTAAGATTCAGTAATTGAAAACATTTAATAATATTACACCCGTCCAGATCTATTGATGAGAGATTAAGGTCAGGTCTAATCAAAGCAGATTTTATGCACAGATTTCTAATCTGCATCTAAAAATGATTTTACAAACAAATTAATGTATTTTTCTTTTATGGGCCATTAAAGAAGATTTTATTTGAAAGAGAAGTGGAGTGCTGCCTCCTGATTTTTTGGAAATCTATATATATAATTGCCTTATTCTGTCTGTCTGTCTGTCTGTCTGTCTATCTGTCTGTCTATCTGTCTATCTGTCTGTCTGTCATGCTCCGAAATTGTGTCCTTACGGTGACACAAAGCTGATTGGCCGCTGGGCTCGCCATGGCCCCGCCCCCCCACACGGATTGGCCTCTCGCCCCGGCTCTCTGCAGGCCCCGCCCCCCTCACGCAATCCACGCTCGCTCTGGCCCAACTGACACGGAGCCCCGATTCCCAGGTGAGTACACACACATCAGATCACACTCACTCTCACACTCACTCTCACACATCACAACACGCTGGGATATCGCTTGCTTCTACACCGGCTCCGTCAGGATCCCGGCAGCGCCAGACATGACCTTGCGATGCTGGGATCTTCACGGAGGCCGTGAAAGCTGGTAACCATTATACACATCGGGTAACTAAGGTCCCTTAGTTACCCGATGTGTATCATAGTTACCAGTGTACACCGGCTCACACTCACACACACATCACACACACATCACATCGCATCCACACATCAAGGTCCTGCAGCGCCGGAAAATACAGACACATAACAGCACACACACATAACAGCACACACACATAACAGCACACACACATAACAGCACACACACATAACAGCACACACATCAGATCACACTCACCCTCACACACACCTCACACATCACATCGCATCCACACACTCACAACATCCTGGGATATCGCTTGCTTCTCGGCCTCGATACTGTGCTGTTGTGATCTTACAGGACCTGCCGGAGGATCACATGGCCAGAAGCATGTGATATCCCCGGATGTTGTGAGTATAAGCGCGTATGTGCGATATCGTCAGTGTCTGTGTGTGTGAGTGGATGCGATCGGGTGTGTGTGAGTGGATGCGATCGGGTGTGTGTGAGTGGATGCGATCGGGTGTGTGTGAGTGGATGCGATCGGGTGTGTGAGTGTCGGCAGAGGAGCACGGCGTGCTGGAGGAGGCTGAGAGCAGAGAGGCTGATCATGGGGAAGGCTGGGAGGAGAGAGGCTGATGGTGGGGGAGGCTGGGACGAGGGAGGCTGATGCTGGTGGAGGCTGATGCTTGGGGAGGCTGGGAGCGGAAGGCTGATGCTGAGGGAGGCTGGGAGAGGGAGGCTGGGAGGAAGGAGGCTGGGAGGAGAGAGGCTGATCCTGGGGAAGGCTGGGAAGGGGAGGCTGATGCTGGGGGAGGCTGGAAGGAGAGAGGCTGGAAGGAGAGAGGCTGATGCATGGGGAGGCTGATGCTGGGGGAGGCTGGAAGGAGAGAGGCTAATGCTGGTGGAGGCTGATGCTTGGGGAGGCTGATGCTGGGGGAGACTGGGAGGGGAAGGCTGATGCTGAGGGAGGCTGGGAGGAAGGAGGCTGGGAGGAGAGAGGCTGATCCTGGGGAAGACTGGGAACGGGAGGCTGATGCTGAGGGAGGCTGGAAGGAGAGAGGCTGATGCTGGGGGAGGCTGGAAGGAGAGAGGCTGATGCTGGTGGAGGCTGATGCTTGGGGAGGCTGATGCTGGGGGAGACTGGGAGCGGAAGGCTGATGCTGAGGGAGGCTGGGAGAGGGAGGCTGGGAGGAAGGAGGCTGGGAGGAGAGAGGCTGATCCTGGGGAAGGCTGGGAAGGGGAGGCTGATGCTGGGGGAGGCTGGAAGGAGAGAGGCTGATGCTGGTGGAGGCTGATGCATGGGGAGGCTGATGCTGGGGGAGACTGGGAGCAGAAGGCTGATGCTGAGGGAGGCTGGGAGGAAGGAGGCTGGGAGGAGAGAGGCTGATCCTGGGGGAGGCTGGAAGGAGAGAGGCTGAGGCTGGGAGGAGAGAGGCTGATGCTGGGGAAGGCTGATGCTGAGGGAGGCTGGGAGGGGAAAGCTGATGCTGGGGAAGGCTGGGAGGACGGAGGCTGGGAGGAGAGAGGCTGATCCTGGGAAGGCTGGGAGAGGGAGGCTGATGCTGGAGGAGGCTGGAAGGAGAGAGGCTGAGGCTGGGAGG